>NC_057805.1:324794310-324801567 GCF_018294505.1 Triticum aestivum
CTGGGCTCGGGCGGGCCCTCCTCGGGCTCGCTGGGCCGGCGGCGGTGGGAGGCCGGAGGCGCTGACGTGTCGGCTCCGGATTGGTCGGTGGGCGGTGGTGGACGCGTCCGGCTCCGCCCGGACGTGTCCGGCGGCGGAGAGGGAGCGGGTCTAGGGTTTGATCTGCGGGATTTTCGGAGGGGAGCACCTATTTATAGGTAGAGGGAGCTAGGAGAGTCCAAATGAGGTGCGGTTTTCGCCCACACGATCGTGATCGAACGACCTACAACATGGAAGAGAGTTTGGTGGGTTTTGGCTGGTTTTTAGGGTTTTATTTTGCTGGAACACACAAATGGACTTTGCGGATGTCCGGTTAACCGTTGGAGTACCAAACAACCTCCAAATGGAACGAAACTTGACCGGTGGTCTACCGGTGGTATACCAAGGCCACTTGAAAAGCCTCGGTCCATTCCGAGAACGTTAGACACCCGCTCACGAAAGAAAACAATAGGGGTACGCCAGAGGAGATGGGAGCGCTGGATTGCAAAACGGACAACGGGGAAAATGCTCGGATGCATGAGACGAACACGTATGCAAATGCAATGCACATGATGACATGATATGAAATGCATGACATGAACAAAATGCAAAACGAAAGACAAAACCCGACCACGAGGAGAATATCATAACACATAGCCAAAAATGGCAAGAGTCGGAGTTACAAATATGGAAAGTTACATCCGGGGTGTTACACCAACCCTCAGATTACAAACAACACGGCCGCACAGGAGGAAAAAATTAAAGCATAACAAAATTACATTAAAGAAAGGGCTTTGTTTTCATAATACAAGGCAAGGGCAACACGAATGCATTTCTTCAAATACAATGTCCTACGAACATTGAGCTGCTGCAAGTCGAGACCCTTCTATGACATCCGCAAAATATCGCTCGGGTGTGCGGTGCTCCTTGCCCTCCGGCGGCCCGCTGGCAACTTCAACGGCGTTCATCTTCGCCCACCACATCTTGCAATGAGCGAAGGCCATACGGGCACCTTCAATACATGCAGAGCGCTTGACGACGTCCTGTCGAGGATAGGTGTTCACCATCCGCCTCACAAGTCCGAAGTAGATGCTAGGCATAGCTTCGGCTGGCCATAGCCGGATTATCAAATCCTTCATGGCTAAATCGGCCACCCTATGCAGCTCCACCAGCTGTTTCAGCTGATCGGTGAAGGACACGGGAGGTTCTGACACTGCATATTGCGACCAGAATAGCTTCTCCGTAGAACCCCCTCCTTCGGCTCGATAGAACACCACGGCGTCCGATACACTGCATGGTAAATCAGCAAAAGCCCCTGGGAAACTCTGAACCCGGGTTGGTAAAAGGTACTGCTTCTCCGCTTACTTGCTTTGCATCTTAAAAGCCTTACCCGTCGTGATCTTCTTGGCCTCCTGGATCTCCAGGAGGGCGGCCTGGGCCTCATTCCGTGCGGTCTCCACGCTCTGACGAGCCTTGGTGAGTTCGGCCCCTCGAGCCGACGCATCATGCTCCAAGGTCTCACATTTTTTCACCACATCTTGGAGCTCCTGCTGGATTTCTTTGACCCGGGCCTCGAGCTTCTTACGGGCGGCTTGCTGCTGGACAGCCTTCTCCTCGGCCTCGCCCATGTCCTTCCTCAGGGCCTCGACCTCGGTCGCGGCTCCTGCACATATTACGACACTACAGTCAATAGACAGCGCCTATGCTTTCCGAATACACAGCAAGTCGTTACTCACCTTGCTTCTCCTGGAGCCGAACATTAACCTCGCCGAGCTCGCTCTCGGTCCGCTCCAACCTCTGCCTCAGTTCAGAGACTTTGGCAGCATGCGAGGTTGCGGCCAACAGCGACGCCTGCTTATGCATACATATCACGTTAGTCTCCTACAATAAAAGATTGATCCTCTGTCCGGTTCTTCTCGCCGAGCACCGGACAGTGTCTCAGGGGCTACTGACTACATGGGGTTTTTCTCTTTCTATGTCACTTACCTCGAAACCTGTCAATAGGTTGCTGCAGGCTCCGTTCAGTCCACTCTTGGCGGACTGAACCTTCTCGATCACCGCGCCCATAAGGACACGGTGCTCGTCCATAACGGAGGTGCCTCGCACCGCCTCCATCAAGTTATCCGGTGTCCCCGGATGGACAGGGACCACCGGCGGAAGCGGCGCACCCCCCACCTTCAAAGGGGGCTGATCGCCCGACTCCGGAGCCATATGGGTCTCCGAAATCGTATTCGGCTGAGGGCCAAACTGGATGCGGCCCTCTTCTCCAGTCTCCATTGGGATCGGCTCCCGCATGTGTCCGGCAGTGGAGGTCTCGCCTTGTGGCGCCTCCCGGACAGCATCCTGGGCTCCTCCCTTCGGAGCGGTCCTCCGGGACAACACTTCGGTGTCATCCCTGGCCCCGGGGGAGTAAGCAGGCACTGGCGACATGCTCGCCATCTCCGACGGAGCCAACGAACCTCCAGATGAGGATCGCTGGATAAGGTCACGGGCCGAACTGCAATAGTACAGTTAACTAAGTCAAGATAATGGAGAGAAAGGGCCGGATGTGCGCACGAGCGAGCCATGTCACTTACGATGCGGCCTGGGGCTTAGTGCGGGGGCGTCGTTCCGGACTGCTGTCAACGTCCCACGCGGTGTTGACCGCTGGGATGCCCTTCCCCTCCTTGAGCGTTTCCGCCTCCAGATGCGCCGAAGCCGCCCTCTTCTTCTTCCTCTCCTCAGGGGGAGGGTTGTTTTCTTCCTCCTCCTCCTCTTCCTCATCATTGTCCTCAGGGACAGAGGAATGAGCTTCGTCGTCTTTGGACGTCGCGTCCGAAGTGCCCTTGCGACGGGGGCCACTCTTGGCCCCCTTTGCCTTCTTCTTGGCCTTCTTCTCCAGCGCCTTATACGGCGCCGACACCAGCATCTTCGCTAGACGCGGGATGACTGGTTCTTCAGGCAGCGGAGCCGGACACTGGATCCGCTTCGCCCTCTCCATCCAGTCCTGAAAGAGCAATAATAAAAGCTCAAACATCATCCTCGAAACAATTAAGTTGGGGATACGATAGAAATAACATACCTCGCTGGCGGGGTGTTTACAATCGTGACCACAGTCTGAGTCCGTGGCCGGTGGCTTCTCGTTGCCCTTAAAGAGCAACTTCCAGGCACCTTCGTCAGTAGTCTCGAAGAGCCTTATCAATGTCTGGTGCTTCTTCGAATTGAACTCCCATAGAGGGCGGCTTCGGCGCTGGCACGGAAGAATCCGGCGAACTAGCATCACCTATATTACATCGACGAGCTTGACATTCTTGGTCACCATGCTTTGAACGCGCGTCTGCAGTGCTATCAGCTCGTCAGGTGAACACCAGTCCAGACTCTTCTCGACCCAGGAGGTGAGTCGCATGGGAGCGCCGGAGCGGAATTCGGCAGCTGCGGCCCAGGTGGTGCCGCGAGGTTCAGTGATATAGAACCATTGCTTCTGCCACTCCTTTACTGTGTCCACAAAAGTGCCCTTGGTCCAGGAGACGTTGGACAGCTTACTCACCATGGCTCCTCCGCACTCCACGTGCTGGCCATCCACCACCTTCGGCTTCACGTTGAAGACTTTGAGCCACAGCCCGAAGTGGGGTTGGATGCAGAGGAAGGCCTCGCACACGACGATAAATGCCGAGATGTTGAGGAAGGAGTTCGGTGACAGATCATGAAAATCTATCCCATAATAATACATCAGCCCGCGGACAAAAGGGTGGAGTGGAAACCTTAGCCCGCGGAAGAAATGGGGGATGAATACTACCCTCTCGGTGGGCTTCGGCGTGGGGCCGACTTGTCCCTCGGTCGGCAGACGGTGGGCGATCTCCTTCGATAAATATCCGGCCGCCCGAAGCTCAGTAATGTCCTCCTCCTTGACGGAGGAGACCATCCACTTGCCCTGACCACCGGATCCGGACATGGTTGCTTGAGTGGAAAGGAGATGAGAACTTGGGCGCTGGAGCTCGAGATTGGAAAGGCGGAGGCAGAGAGAGAGCCTGAGAAGAGGAAGAGGGAATACTTATCCCTTATAAAGGCAGCAAATATTAAACGCCTCCTCACTCGCCTTAAGATTCGCCTATTCCCAAGGGCTGTATAAACGACACGGTTGGGTTACCCATGCCCGCATTGATGAGAATCCCGCGATAAGGGGACACGATCTCTGCTTTGACAAGACGTGCCAATGGCAACTGCGTCTCGGGACATGGGGCGTCGAACATAAAAGCGGTTTGGAATTATGACCGGTCGGACGTAATGTCGTGCTGCAAAAAAGTTGTCAGCGGATGGAACTCGTGTAAAAATATATATTCTCTCTGCGATTGTGTATGGTGTGTGTAACAGGTCCGGATACAATCATCGCATCCAAAGACTATCTTGGAGTTTGGAAAAAAGGGAACCCGCCTTGCAATGCCGAAGACAATCTGCGCGCCGGACTCCTCGTCATTGAAGCCAGGTTCAGGGGCTACTGAGGGAGTCCTGGACTAAGGGGTCCTCGGGCGTCCGTCCTGTTGTCCATTGGGCCGGACTGATGGGCTATGAAGACATGAAGGCCAAAGACTGTACCCGTGTCCGGATTGGACTCTACTTGGCGTGGAAGGCAAGCTAGGCGGCCAACTATGAAGATTCCTTCTTATGTAACCAACCCCATGTAACCCTAGATCTCTCCGGTGTCTATATAAACCGGAGAGCGTAGTCCGGATGGACAGATACACATTACCATAGTCATACAGGCTAGACTTCTAGGGTTTAGCCATTACGATCTCGTGGTAGATCAACTCTTGTAATACTCATATTCATCAAGATCAATCAAGCAGGAAGTAGGGTATTACCTCCATAGAGAGGGCCCGAACCTGGGTAAACATCATGTCCCCCGTCTCCGGTTGCCATCGATCCTAGACGCACAGTTCGGGACCCCCTACCTGGGTAACCTCTGGCTCCGGCTGGGCAGCGGTCAGGTGGCGGACGGAGGAGGGTGGGGTTTCGCGGTTGGAGCGGAGAGGTTATGGCGGCCATGGATTTTGAATGGCAAAAAGGAGGCGATGGGAGGGGGTGAACCAAGACTTAGGGACGCGCTTGTCCAAAATGTAGGGTGTGTTACGAAAGTACCCCGCACCGATTTGAACTAGCGACCCTTTCGGCTCAGGGTTAGAAGGGGGATTTCGCGTGTCGGGATTTGGCAGCTGGAGGGAGTTTTCACGCGCATTGTAATTTCGAGATAGCAAGGCTCGGGTTGTGAAGGCGCCAGTTTTGGGAGCACGATATCTGAATTTTCAGGATATAACAAGGCGCGGGTTGAATTTTAGGGACAAGCCTAACGTGTAATATTGTACTTGTACGTACCAAATCAATTCGCACTTCCCTCAACCAAAAAGAAAATGAAAAAATAAAACTATTCACACAAAGAGAGAGTCTTGCCCCGTTTTACTATAAAATGCTATTTAAAGCTACTCATACCAACAATTTAGTGCAATTAGATGCTATTCGGTAGTATGAATCCATGTTATGTCCAATTAAATTTTTTCACTTGCTGTATAATGCATGTAACCTACTCATACCAACATTTTAGTGCATTCCAAATGTCTATACTACCGCTGCAATTCGAACTGAATTTGAATTCATTTCTCTATTTCAATAACAAATCTACAATCATGATTGTTGCCAACTTCAACCATCATTCGTGTATTACCTTAATAACACACCACATGATTACTATAGAGATAGATATGAACTATGTGTACTACATGAACTCGAATTCTATTTTTTGAATACACTTGATGTTGATTCCAAATAATAGTACATTTGATGTACTAACTATATATTCATAATCTAAACCATGTTCCATACGTGTACACCGTGTTTATCACACATAGTATAGTGCCCCGCCTCCTACATTATGACAAGTATTTAGACCTGAGCTACGAAAGCCACACATTAGCCCAAATTATGATCAATGTTCTATATGTTATACGTAGTACTAGCAAGATGCCCATGCGTTCCATAGAACATCAACATGATCAAGGGGAGGCCTAATTTGCAAATATGGAGAGGGGTGTGGGTATCTTTTTTCAAAATTGCCATAGTTTCCTTCCTATCCGTAAGATATAAATCGGACGGCCTATATTGCAGGATGGCACCATCATCAACAACTCCGTTTTTTATAAGAGTAGAGATAAAATATATTATATGTAGAATAACATGTTCATAACCACACCATGTGTATCACCGTTATATATATTCACACATGCGTCGGTTTAAAACACTATGATAAATTCTTCAAATATCCGAATTCACTTTTTATAATGAAGTATGATCTATGTTCGTCTTTTACACCCACACAATCCTCTTATCTTTGTAGCTAGCTAGCGCTAACTTTCTCTCGTTCATGCAGATGCCCGCATCCCTCTAACCCTCCCTCAGCATTCTCTAGCTCCATCGTGCAAATTCGTCTTTTCACTTTAGGTCGTTCACCCACGGTGTGTGTAGGCCCCCCAGCTCCTTCTTTACGGCACAAATCGATCGATATGCCTCTCTAGCCAGGTGTGCCTAGCACAAAACACAAGCTTCCCCTCTTCTCTTATCACCGTCCATGCCTCACTCCCACCACTCTTTTCATTGATGTCGTACTCGCACACTTCTCCCCCCTTGATATAGTATGACTCTCGCACCACCTCCTAGATGCATCCCTCTCTCTCTATCCTTCTCCCCGTGCCTCATTTTCTTCTAACACACACGTGCATGTATACCGATCGATCTCCCAACATATACCTAGGTCGACTTTAACTATTCCCCACCCCATCTATCGAAGTACCTCACAAGTTATGTCTCTCCTTTCTCTGACAAAGGACGATTGATCTTCCTATGTAGTTATGTCTGCTTACCACATCCATATCGCCCCCCCCTCATCATTCGTGCATGCCTCCTGACCCGTCTCTCACACGCACGTGCATAGACAGGCAGCCATCCCCTCTCTTATTGATATTGCAGGCGTGCCCTCCGGTTGTCTAGCAAGCCTATCCCACCATTTGTTAGAAGCAACTCTACTACCACCCCCTCCAACACTCTAGCTTTGTCTCTCTCCCAACCTTATTCCTCTCCTACACATATGCATGGATGCCGATCGATCTCCCTTAATACATGAGGTAGATCGATCTCCTTAATACATGAGGTAGGCCTCTCTCCTCCTCCACACATATACCAGCCATTGTACCTCTATAGTTAATTAGGCCTCCC
>NC_057805.1:324802056-324817376 GCF_018294505.1 Triticum aestivum
ACCCACACACTATATCTCTCTACATTTGTATCTCTCTCACACAACCTCACGTAGGTGGTGTACGTATACAAGAAGAGAATAGGTGCACCGTGCACGTACTCACGCTTCGTGCCCAGCCACACCCGCGCGTGTACATGGTGAAGCTCATTTCTGTACGAAATGGCAGCCCACGTGCTAATTTGAACGCGTGTAGCGGTTGTTTACCTACGGAGGTCGTGTACCACGCGTGCACAAAACAAAGTTTGACTTGATGCGTTGGCGCGTTATTTTTAAATAAAGTTATATCGCTCAATGGCACGTACACAGAATATAATACCATTTTTATGGAGAAAAAGGTAGCCCGCTCCACTATATACAATGGAGCCTGCCTGCCTAGTTTGTCTCTCTTCAGAGTATCTCACACAAGGCTGCGGTGGCCTCTCTCTCTCACCTTTGGTCACTGATCCAGCCGCATCCCGTCCGCCGGCGGAAAGGGAGGACGTGCATCGTTTCTCCGTTCGACGGCGCCGAAGCAGCACGTCCCGATCTGCGGTACACGCCGTTCTCTCTGACCAAGCTCCGGCGTGGTAGGGCCTACGCCACCTGCTCGCTGCCGCAGTATGGGCAGATTCCGCCCGCCGCCGCTCACCTAGTTACATCCCGACGACCTCCAGGTATCCCCTCCGGCCTTGCTCCACTGCTCGTCTTCCCACGTCGCTGCATGTGGATCTTCCATAGTTCTTTGCCCAAAACGTAGCTCGTCCGGCGTATTTTCCATATTGCAATCTCGTCCTCACACCGTTTTAGACAAACACAACCGTGTTGTTATCTTCCCTTAGGACAAGGAATATGCTTCTTTTTTGTCGTCGCATGTGTCATCAACTGTTATTGGCCAGTATTGTTTCCTTTCTACCTCTTTTTTGCAAACAGGGCTATCCATTTCACCTCGTTGCTATTGCGACCTTTTGGTGAATTGCACAAATCACTTTTTTTCTTAAGAGTGTTTTGTGCAGTTCTGCCAAAATGTCACACGGGCAACGTCTCTACATTTCATTGCGACTGCACGAAGGGAGATTGGTTTTGCTCTACCCTCCTCATCCAACTCCGAGCCTAATCTTCTCCAACTAGTTACTCTTAAGAGAGACTGCAAAGGTGACCGGCTTCTATTTGTGTGTTTATTGTTTCATCAGCAGTCCTCTATTATCATAATCACACTTAATATCTTTGGAACAGGGACGCTCAGCTCTATTTTAGTGGAACTGCACAAAATGATCGGAATGTTGCATGCTCCAGGCAGCTACTTTTTTCCCAACATGCCTTGTTGATTTACACAGAGCTGGGGGGACGTTGCTGCCAATGAAAGCATCGATCAATTTTAATTTAACACCTTCTCACAACTTTGTCTTCAATTGTGATGTAAATATTAGCTCTGATTAGCAAGGAAGTTAGTTTTTTATTGTTTCCGAAAGAGCATCGATGGCAAGACACACAAAACAAAAGCTGAAAGCTCACACCATTGTACAATTTCATGTCGCTGGAAAATTATTTGTATAGTACGTCAATTATGTAAACAAATGCTGGAAGCTTGATAGCATTGCCAGAAGCCTCTTCGGCATCCAGGTCCATGTGCCATAAAATTATACTCCTTCGTTTCTAAATATTTGTATTTTTACAAATTTCAAATGGGCATATTTTAGAGTGTAGATTCACTCATTTTGCTTCGTATGTGTACTCCCTCCGTTCCTAAATATTTGTCTTTCTAGAGATTTCAACACGTGACTACATACGGAGCAAAATGAGTGAGTCTACACTAAAATATGTCTATATACATCCGTATGTAGTAGTCCATTTGAATCTCTAAAAAGACAAATATTTGAGTAGTCACTCGTTGAAATCTCTAGAAAGACAAATACTCCGAAGTATATTTAAGAACCGAGGGGGTACTGCATAGCCGCATGGGAGACTCAGACCGGTCGTTGCGCCGCATTAATAGTGAGTAATGAGCAGTCAAATCATAAGCCCCACCTTTCCCACTGTAAGTTGCTCGGAAGAAGCAACCATCAATACGCTCTTCTTTGAATCCGCTCATACTACTCCATCCGTCACTGTTTATAGAGCGCGCTTCAGAAAAAGAGAAAATCTCTGGGACCAAGGCGACTAGCGATCGGCCTGAAAAATAGCATTGGTAGTTATAGCGCGGCGTCTATTACTTGAGGAAATAATGCGTACACACATGCATGCAGTGCTTCCACTCCGGGTAGACACATGCATGCACTTACTCCACTCCGTAGTACTACATCGAGAGAAAATTGTGGTTACCACGCCCTAATTAATTGAGCATTAAACCAAACGCGTCTAAAGTCTCTCTAGTGGTGGAAATGCATTGAGAGAAATGCATCATAAAGAAGCGCGCCCTGTAAACTGTGACAGAGGGAGGAGTAGTATGAAGGTGCAAAACCAAGTACGTGTATGGCCAGTCGGTCAACGCACCTCCTCTTGGCATATCACTGACATGTGGGACCGGAGTGTGAGCAAACCGATCTCAATTGACGGCAAAATGGCCAACCTGCCGTTCCTTGAGAGAGACGAGGAGCGAAAACACACATACGGGCTCGCACGGAGGCCAAGATATATTCGAGCATGGTTGATCGATATCATCATTACATGTTGGGCTGCCATTTTCCGCCCTTCTCCGGAATAAATGTGTAATTTATCAAAGATTAAGAACAATAAGAGTACAGAGGCTCCACCATGCGGTTCTAGTAGTAGTACTACTCGTACTACTAAACCTTGTGCTTGGCTCTTCGCCTCTTCGTGAAGTCGAACAATGATGGTACTCCGCATGTTCGGCACTACAGTGTATGCCTCTGGCAATCTGACACCGAATGAACTGATGCATGTCCACCGCCTGGGCAAGGGTACGTTGCATTAGTCAAAAAGCTTAAGCGAGCTTCACCTTGTCCTGCAAGCTTCTCCTCGTTCTGCGAGTTGACAGGACACACCAACAAGTAGTGCTAGTCCATACTCCCTCCTTTCCGGTTAATATGGCTTAATCTTTTTTGCGGGTAAATCAGAGAGCTTTATTCATCTATAAGCATTCTTAGGACGATCAGCCAAGACACTAGTCACGAGGAAGCAAGGTATCCCGCAAAAAAGAAGTAGGAAGCGAGGTGTTTCATCAAGCCAGCTCTCGGCCACATTCAAAGTGCAGCAAGCACGGTTCGCACAAAGATGCGCCGCAAGGTTTGCTGACCTGTTTACATGCTGAATAACAAAAAAAAGATAAAATATTACCGAGCGCTCCTATTTGTAACAGGATATGAGCCAGAATTAAGCGAGAATTGTGGCGAGTGTTCCATGTAATCAACTTCCATTATCACATGCGAGAACCCTCGAAGAGAACCAAATGTGTTGAAGATTTCTTTATCTCATTTTAAAATTATAATAAGAGTGCAGACGCTCCTCCATCCGGTTCCTAGTACTAGTATAGTAGGAGTACCTCTATAGACTATAGTAGTAGTACTAGTAAACTTTGCGCTTGGTTGTTCGCCTCTTCGGTAAGTGCAACAATAATAGTACTAGTATAGTGTATGCTTCTGGCAATCTGACACCGAATTAACTGTTGCACGTCCACCGCCTGAGCGAAGGACACCTTGCATTAGTCAAAAGTTTCTCCTTGTCCTGCGAGCCACCGCGCGCAAGCTTCTCCCATCCTGCAAGCTTCTCCTCGTTCGGGAAGTTGACGGGACATAGCAAAGTAGTAATGCTAGTCCATTCTGCCTCCTCTCCGTTTAATATGGCTTAATTTCAAACGAGATAAATACATTGTCTGTCACTGTATATTTGTAAAAATACGGTCAGTGGACTTCATAATACGCTCATTGCGCTCAATATATACATTTTCCGGTGTTTATACGGTCACTAGCTCACCCTGGCTGAGTATTTGTGTGCATGCACGTGTAGGTTGAGCACTTGAGCGTGACCGTGTGTGTTCCGTCGCGTGCTCGGACATGCATGCATTAGGGCGTCGCGAGCGTTTTTGCGTCCATGTGTACGTGTGACTGTTGCATACACGTAGGGGGAGTACGTGTAGGGGCCACTAAAGGAGCAGTCAAATCACACAGTAAGTTAGTCGGAAGAAGCGACCATCATTTTACTCTTCAATGACACGTATGCAATATAAAATGGTTGATATGGAGAGAAAAGAAAACCACTATATATACACTAGCAGGAGCCTAAGCTACAAGCCTGCTTGCTTGGGTTGCTCTCTTCACAAGCATAGAATGACGGTGGCCACACTGTTGGTCACATATCCGGCCTGATCCCGCAGCTGGGGGAAGGGAACAATGTTCTGCGTAGACGCGGTCGACATCGGCGAGGGAGAAAATCCACAGTCGGTGCGTCCCAATCGGGGGTCACTGCGGTATGGGCCGATGCCGCGTCCCAACCGCCCTTCTAGCTACAGCCCAACGTCCCAGGTAGTCCATCTTCCTTTTGGAGCCGGCTTGCTCCACTGCCGCAGCTCCCCACGTAGCTCCATCTCCATGTCGATCTTTCTCTACTTCTACCGGCTTCTACTTGTGATGAGTTTATGTCTCATGAACTAGTGCCAGTACTATTATTCTAATCACAACTTCTTCAATATCTTTGCCATCAGGGATGCTCAGCTCGATTTTAGTGGAACTTCACAAAAGCATCGTATGATCCGAGGGTGCCAGCCATCTTTCCTTCGAAAGGTTCTACCTGACCAGGAAATTAAATCATGTTTAGGGTTTAGGGTTTAAGTCGTAGTGACCCCATCAGTAGATTTTCTTTCGTACACGCTCTCACAACTTTTGTCTTTAGTTGTGAAGTTAATATTGGCTATGATCTGTGAATCATTGAGATGCATCAGCATGTGTGTTAGTTTTCCTTTGTATTTGATGGAATGTTGTAACGGGGCAACCTTGGAGTAGGAATGAAAATGGAGTGGAAAGTTTCTGTTTTTCCGGAGAGAAAATGGAAACGAAGAGAAACCAATGTTTCGTTTCGTTGGATCGCGCCATCGAGCAAAACCAACGGTTAAATCACATCTGTCGCGTTCGTGTCTCTCCCTCCTCCACGGCTCAACCCCACACGGTCGCTCGGCATGCCACTCACCGCAAACCCAGTATACGATAACTTTCCCGCCTGCTTGTTGATGGATCACGCCATGGAGTACTAGTACTACTGGAAGAGATTGACGAGTTGCGGAGGACAGCTAGCTGTAGCATGGACTCCCAAGAACTTTTTATATGCATGTTGTGGCCGGCTATTGCGACCTTTGAACGCGGAGCAGTTGCGTGCACCAGGAAGCGGCGCGGGCGACGCTCTCTCGGCCGGCGCGCCGCTTCAATGCCGGCGCAAGTGAGAGGTCGCGTCCGCTCTGGCCGGGCATGAATGCGGCACTGACCGTTTCGGGCGGGAAGCACGCGCGGGTAATGGAGAGGGTTCGGGTTGGTCAGGAGCGGCCATGGCAGCGGTCCGGACGCCCGCAAACAAGAGATGTTGTACATTAATATTGCCGCGTATATAATTAACAACGTAAATAATGTGCTAGTTGGACAAATATGATTGGAGATGGAGATGGAAATGGAATTTTACGTAAACACGGATATGCATGTCTATGTCTATGTGTGTGTGCGCGACGACTCCCGCGACCTGGAAGCGGGGGCGTATTTTTGATTGAGTTTTCTTTCTTGGTTCGTTAAAAAATTGTCCGCCAGTTTTCGTTTCTTTTTTCCGGGAACGCGCGTATTCTATTTAAAACCACTGCTATGGAGAGATTGTTTTACTCCATTATAGCCTCTAGTTTGATAGAGTTTCTCGCGTCTCGCTCTCTCACCCTCTACATATCAAAACAAGAAGACAGTGTCCACACTATCTCTCTCCTTACCGGTGGTCACAGATCCGGCCGAATCCCGTCCGCTGCGGGAGGTGAGGAGGTGCAGCGTTGACATTGTCGCCGTCGGCGATGGAGAAAGCCGATGCGCACCGTCCTCTCGGAGCCGGCGCTGGCGCGGACGAATGTCCTCCGCGCCCTTGTTCGCTGCCGTCGTGTGGGCAGATCCCGCCCGCCCGCCTAAGCAACGTCTCGCCCACCTGAGGTATAACTTCTTGTACTGGTCCAGCTCCCCAGGTCGCTGCATGCGGGTTTTCTTCTATGCGACTACTCCCCATCTCCCCATGTATAGTAGCTAGGGTTCGTCGGCTGGTCCAACATCACCTACTATTATAGAGGAAATGCCACTCGAAAAGTTGTCCTGATTTATTCCTCGGTGGAGGTATACATTTTGTTTCGACAAAAAGTACATGGTGGTTGTGCGGTCATTGTCCATATGCTCCTATTGCTGGTGCTAATTTAATACTATCACTGGTTAAATGAAGAAATGCTTTTTTTCTCGGGTATCCTGGTTTAGTTCCCATCAAGATAATCATGATGCTTCTGTTTGTTGGTGCACTTTTCATAATTCTTATTGACAATTGAGATGTCGTTGTTAATCTTGTAAAACAAAGTAACAACACTATATCCCTTTTTTATAATTTTGGAAACAGCGAGGCGTATCTCCATACCCGGGCATGTCTTCCTCAATTTTAGTGGAACTGCACAAAATTGGATGGCCATTGTTGTTCCGTCTCACTGTCCTCTGCCACGTGGTTCTTCCTTCCTCGAGCTTGACTACTAAGAAGAGACAGACCACAGTGAGGATTTGTCGAACTTCATAGGTGCCTCACCCAAACTTGATGCCAAATGGATGATGCATCACCACGATGACCTATTGATGCTCATGGTTGCACCTCATGGTTGCGTCGGCTGGTGAAGCTGATCGATTTTCAATGAAAAACAAGCTGTCTTCCATCAGTGCTCTTTGCTTGTTACTCACAAATATGATATCCTTCGTCAGTTCACCTTGGTTGCGTTGGAGACGCAGTCGTCTTTCACGTTGGTGCAGTTTTATCACACAATTGGCTATGAACCAAATGTTTCCTCGAAGAACGATCGACGTTGGTACTAAGTGCATAAGTTTTCTATTGATTTTTAAGCCTTCTCACAACTTTGTCTCCAGCTCCCCTGTAATTTTATTTGTCCAGCTATTAACTTTGATTGAAAAAATGGTGTGGACTAAAAACCCGGATGGACGTAGTAGCCCTCCATTTTTATTTACTCCGCATATTAGATTTGACTGAAGTCAAACTTTGTAAAGTTTGACCAAGTTTAGGCCGAACAACAAACCATAATTATTAGAGAGGGCAAACTGTACATACTCTCAAACCTTTCCGATAATTGAAATTAAAATTCTTTATTTGTACACACTCTCACACGTTTCCGATAATTTGGCGCATGTGTGGTTGTTCACTTAAGGGAGGGTAGTGTACCGCACGTGAAGGACAGGAAGTGCGACCAGGACGCGTGGATCGTTAGTTCATTGGAAGTACTCCCTCCATTCCTAAATATTTGTCTTTCAAGTGGTTTGCAATGGACTACCACATACGGATGTATATAGACATTTGTTACAGTGTAGATTCACTCATTTTGCTCCGTATGTAGTCATTTGTTGAAATCTCTAGAAAGACAAATATTTAGGAACAGAGGGAGTAGTAGTTTTGTTCACTGGTACGTTAAATAAAGAGTTTCGTTTCGTACTTACACAATTTAAAACGATTGTTATGGAGAGAATAAGAAAACCACTCCACTATATATTAGTCGTATACACGAGTACTATATGGACGCAGCTTCATTGACTTTAGTGCACCTGCCTTTGGGTTTATGACAGGTGGGCCCAAAATGTGGCTGGCCCACCTGTCATACAGCCAAAAGCAAGTGCAGTTAAGGCACCGGAGCTCAGTCCGTACTACAGTATATATATAAGCTGGAGCCTCAGCGCTTGTTCGCTAGGGTTTGCACTCTCCACACTCTCGCCGCACTACATATATATATACACGCTGGAGGCTCAGCGTTACTTTGCTAGGGTTTGCTATATTCACTGTCTCTCACCCTCTTCACCACATCTAAACAAGACTGCGTTGTGGCCTCTGTCTCTCTCACCCCCCTCACAGATAGCTGGTGAAGAAGGCGTCCGGATCCCGTCGCACCGGGAAGGGGAGGAGGTGCAGCGTTCACTCTATCGCCTTCGGCGAGGGAGGCAATCCACTGCCGGCTGCGCTTTTCTCTTTCACCCAGCGCCTGTGCAGGAGGGCCACCAACCCTTTCTTCCTCGCTACCGTACGTAGTGTGGGCAGATCCGACCTCCCGCCGCACGCCTTGCCACATCCCGACGACCATAAGGTATAAGTTTCTTTGAAACTGTCATTGGTCTAGCTGCATGCTAATCTTTTTCGATTCTGTAGTCGAATCTAGGTCTTGGTTCAAAGAGGAAAGAAGGGTGCGGTGGGGTGGAGCATGAATCTAGGACGTGGTTCAATGAGGAAAGGAGGGAGGGAAAGTAGTATAGACTAGCTATCCAGCCGCTTTGTTGGTCAACAAGGGAAAAAGGGGGTAACCCAGTACACACATCTATAAGGAACCCAACTCTTTGTTGAAAAGGGAAAGAAACTGGGGGGCCGGGTAGTTTGTGCAGGACTAGATTTGCTGCCCTCACATCAGAAAAAGTTTCAAAGAGAACAAATATGGGACCAACGCAGATATGCTGCTTGGCTACATACTCTGCATCACCCATTTACACGTGTGGACGCACATGGTGCTGGCATGTCCCATGTCCCATCCACATGATCGTGCAGTGTGTTTTGAGATGTTGGGCTACTTGTATTGGTACTGTTTTAAATAAATGTTGAATTGAAGCTATTGTATTTTAAGCAATGCCACTCTCAGAATTAACTACTAAACTATTTTAAGAGAATTTCTCTGTTAATATGAATCAATGCAACCGTTTTAGAAATGCTACTGTCCTATACTTCGTTTTCCATCAAGATAAGGTAGATGCTTCTTTTTGTGGCCGCGTGTTTCATCCTCCTTTATTGGCAGTAATTGTTTCCTTTTTTCCTATGTTAAATCAGGGATATCTATTCAACTTGTTGCTATAGCAAACTTAAATGTCTCACCGGCGACTTTACTTGATTTCAGAGTAACTGCACAAAACGAGATTGAATTTCCTATTCGTGTTGGCAGATTCATACGTGATCTTGTGTGCGTCATGACAGGTTGGTACTTGCCTTCATCCACATGATCGTGCAGTGTGTTCTGAGATGTTGTGCTACTTGTATTGGTACTGTTTTAAATAAATTTTGAATTGAAGCTATTGTATTGTTGTCTTTTCCAATTAAGTAGTGAACAAAAATGGGACCAACCCAGACATTATGCTTGTTGCTTTGTTACAACAAACTCTGCATCACCCCCTTTATAAGTAGATGGAAGCACATGTTGTTGTTGCACCCACTCTCCCCTGGAACTGTTTATGCTTTTTGTTAATCTAATGCCGCTGGTAAAATTAAGCAATGCCACTCTCAGAATTAACTACTGAATCTTATTTCAAAACTGCAACACTTGTTAGGGATTGGCGGGATTACCATTTTTGTGGCCGCATGTTTCATCCTCCTTTATTGGCCAGTAATTGATTCCTTTTTTGCCTCTGTTAAAACAGGGATATCTATTCAACTTGTTGCTATTAGGACATTTTACTTCGCTTAATTTTGGTGGAACTGCACAAAATGAGACCGGATTTCCATATATGTGTTGAGATCTCTTTTAGATCCACCTCAGGCGTTGTTTCAAATCTTGGTCTTGAAAGGTTAGTACCTACTTTCCTTAGAATTAACTACTGAATCTTAGTTCAAAACTGCAACACTTGTTAGGGATCGGCGGGAGTACCATTTCTATTAGGGATCGGCCGGAGTACATGTTTAAGAAATGTATTGTTCAGATAATGTCTCTGTTATTATATATCAGTGACAGTGTTTTACAAATGGTACTATCCTGCTTTGTAGTTCTTTCTACATGTTTAACCAAGGTATTGTTAAGATAATGTCTCTGTTAAAATGAATCAGTCGCATTGTTTTAGGAATGATACTTTTATGCTTTGTCGTTCTTTATACATGTTGAAACAAGGCATTGTTAAGATAATGTCTCAGTTAATATGAATGAATCACACTGATTGAGAATTTCTACTCTCCTGCTTTGTTTCCCATTAAGATAAGGTAGATCAGTAGATGTTTTTATTCTGGGAGTACAAGTCATCAACCGTTATTTCTCAGTAATTGTTTCCCTTATACCTTTTGTTGCTTACAGGGATATCAAAATTAAAGCTCGGTTTTATTCCGACTTTGATTTTAGTTGAACTGCACAAAAGGAGCCAATGTGTCTAAGGCAAACTGCTGCATTAGTGGGTCCAGTTGGTCTTGCCACTTTGCAGAAAGAAGCAGTCACTATTTGCGCTACATTACACAAGGAATGATCGAGAAGCTTTATAGAGTATTAGTAGACACTGGTGACATGACTAGTCTGCAGAGATGGCTGCTTTACTTGTGGTTCGGAGGAACACTGGGTAAACAAGTGCCCAAACAAGTACCAAGAAGCCAGGACAGGACTCCAAGTCTGTCAATGTCACTCTAAGCAACAATGATGGGGCATCTGGGTATGGTAATCTGTTTACCGTACTTTTAGTTTGCTAGTCCACTGATTGGTGGGTTGACACTGGGACCAATATTCATGTGTTTGCTGATGTGCCTTTGTTTTCTGGCAGCATATAAATACGAAATCCACAGGGATGCTCAGCTTGATTTTAGTGGAACTGCACAAAATGTTCAGATGGTTCATGTCCTCCATAATAATACTTCATCATGCACAATACATCGAATGGTTCTCTAATCATTCGTCGTCACCTTGAGCCACCGGACTATCAGATGACAAACTGATGACAAACCCTGCCCGTTCCACAATCATAGGCATTACATATTTTGAATGGGAAAAGCTTGTCAAAGTTGACACTAGTTTAATATATTGGAATTGGAAAACCTTGTCAATTTTTGCTGATTGATGTTAGCCAGAAGACATGCATTTGATATTTTTGAGTGGGAGGCCCTTTGCTGTGAGCAACGTCGATCGTTTCTTCCTATTCATGTCTTCAGTTCAGAAGTAAATATTTACTCTGCTGAGATGCATAGTCACATGAATGTTGACTTATGTAAGATATTTTAAGAGTTTGTTCTGAATATTGTCTATGTAATGCCAGGCCTTATGTTTGATTGCAGAGTTGAGCTTGGAATGTTGTGGCATGCGGCATCATGAGCTGTTCACCGTGCCTCCTGAGAATAATCCTTCGTATTGTTTTGCATGTCGATCTAATGCCAGTGATTTGCTTGTTAGGAAGATCATCCTCTTCTGTTGTTTCCGTGCTTAAGAAGTTCATCGTCTTATGTTTCATTCATAGCCTATACGACAAGTCGGGTAGGTTAGACGTGAAGCCATATGATCTTCCGACCAACTCATCATCTTAGGCCGTGATTGGATCGTCCTTTTCCGACCAAAACCGCTTGTAAAACTGACGCTCGTAAATAAAAGCAGATGGTCTCGGGCGAAGCGCTTGGTTGGTCGATTTCGACTAGTGAAATATACACCGGTCTCTCAAATTACACGCGTAACCCGCTGGTTTTACTTACAGACCTCGGGCCCTCGGTTTCATTACGCCTGTATTTTACGCATTGTTTCTGATGACGAGTAAATTACACCTGTATCTTAATACAGTTGTGAAATAAACCAGAGCTCCCAAGCGCGGCCTTACCGTTTCATGACGTCTCAGTCTCTCGAAGGTGCTCATAGGTGTCTGATGATCCTGGCTTCCTGAATGAGCAGCGGGCGCTGTATCAGACCATCCGTAGGGCCCGCGAGGCCCTCTCCGTCGTCCTTCGAGTTGTTGCACTCGCCGTGGCACCGAGCATTGTTAACATGGTCAATGAACATGAGGATTCAGGAGATGACTTTATTTTGACTGGTTGACAGTAGGGACCCACTAGGGCCGTAGCCGTACGTACGCAAGTGCCTCCTTATTATGTACAACTATTTTTTTTGCTTCCTCCTGGTTTCCTGACATCACGGTCCCACACCATTGTCAACCTATGTAGTCAATAAACGAGAGAATTGCACAAGGTGCGGCCGACAGCTGGGACCAAGCAGCTCGAGCAGTATTTGTGTTTTTGAGGCATGAGCACTGCAGAGTTTTTCTTGGCGATGTTTTCGTTGTTGTTTAGAGGAGAGCAGGGTATTAACTAGGCAGGCTGTGGCCCGTCTAGCCCAGGACAGATATTAATTTTTTTCAAGATGAAAATGGCTAGCCCAGCTATACGTTTTTTGAGGAATACCCAGGCAAGGTCAACTTGTTATTCTCCGCCCCGCTGGGCTGCAAATCTTTCCTAGGAGGGATGCATTGGGCTTAACAGGAAAATGAGCTTTAAAAAATAATAAATGAGATGTAATTATAAAAACTGGGCAGTAACTATAAAAAAAATGCACCAAGCACGGAATTAGTTTATAAAATATTATTTATGGATTTTGAAAATCTTAATTTTTAGTTGTTGCGCGCGCAATGTTTCGTTAGATTTTTACGTAATACAAATTGTTATTTAATCTGACTAGAAATTTCGGGATAAAAATATTTCGGATCCCATCAAAATGTGGGAAATTTTATTGAATTCTGTCTTGAACGGTTGGTTGAAATTATTAATCGTTGTCCTAGCTACAAAATGGGTTGTACTTTTCAGAAACTGTAAATGGGCTGTAGTAAATTCCATTAGAATTCAAAAATGGACTGTACATTCTTACAAATCGCAAATGGGCTATAAGTTCTCTCCCACACACTTGTGGGCCTACTAAGTTGATGCGTCCCCTAAAAAAAGAAGTTCACGCGTATGCAAGGCTTTGTCAACTTATTATAGTCAACACACGGTTCTAGCAGCAGTGGCCGTTGGATGTCCATCCAACGGATGCTGTGCTTCTTCTTCAATCTCGGATATTCTAGCTTCACCCGCCCAAAAATTGATTCCTCCCCCTGACATCTGGGGTGCACTGTTTCGGAAGCTGACCTGTGGGCCTACTAAGTTGACGCGTACCAAGGGCTTTGTCAACTTAGTCAAGATGAACGATTCTAGCTGCAGTGACCGTACGATGTCCATCCAACGGCCGTAGTGCTTCTTCAACCTCTGGTCTTCTTGCTCCAGCTGCCCAAAGCAGTGCCGCGTGCTCCTGCCTCCCGTGGCCGGCCGTGATGCCGCGGAGGCCTCACCGCCCCCTACTACTCCCACCGCTGGCCAGGCCATCCCTCTACTCACCCACACCCCCTATTATCCGTGGCGACGGCAGCCTCACACCGCAGCCGAACCAGTGAACCCTCGTACTCCTCTCCGCGCGGGCTTCCACTGCCGCGTCTTCCCCGGCTCCGCGTCGTCCCCTTCCTAGGCCTTGCCGTCGTCCACCGCCCTGGTGCTCTCAGTGCGGCGTGGTCAACGTGGTCAAGGAACGGCTTCCATCGGACGTGGACTGTACGTGGAGAGGCTGACAGCTGGGTCCACGGCGGCAGCAAGGAAGTGCTTCCTTATTACGCGGAAAATAATGATTCCTCCACCTGACAGCAGGGACCCACCGGACGAGCCACCGTATTTTGCGAAAAAAAACGTTTGCCCCCTGACTGCTGGGACCCACCGGACGGGCCACCGTATTGCGCGAAAAAAACGTTCCCCCCGCTGTCAGCTCGGACCCACCGGAAGTGGCTCCTTATTACGCACAAAAAAAATGAATACTCCCCCTGCTGGTTGGGACCCACCTTGGTGGGAGGCTGACTTGTGGGCCTACTAAGTTGACGGGGATGGAGTGCTTTGTCAACTTAGTCAATATGAACGATTCTAGCTCCAGTGACCGTACGATGTCCATCCAACGGCCGTAGTGCTTATTCAACCTCTGGTCTTGTTGCTCCAGCCACCCAAAGCAGCGCCGGTCGTGCCGCATGCTCCTGCCTCCCGTGGCCGGCTGTGCTGCCGCGGAGGCCTCACCGCCCCCTACTATTCCCACCGCTGGTCAGGCCCTGCGGCGACGGCAGCCTCACACCGCAGCCGAACCAGTGAACCCTCGTACTCCTCTCCGCGCGGGCTTCCACTGCCGCGTCTTCCCCGGCTCCGCGTCGTCCCCTTCCTAGGCCTCGCCATCGTCCACCGCCCTGGTGCTCTCGGCGTGGCGTGGTCAACTTGGTCAAGGAACGACTTCCATCAGACGTGGACTGTACGTGGAGAGGCTGACAGCTGGGTCCACGGCCGCAGCAAGGAAGTGCCTCCTTATTACGCGCAAAATAATTATTCCTCCACGTGATAGCGAGGACCCATCGGACGAGCCACCGTATTTCGTGAAAAAACATTTCCCCTGACTGTTGGGACCCACCAGCTACAACTTCGCACACAAGGAAGTGCGCCCGGGCAAAAAAAACGATTCGCCCCCCTGACGGCTGGGACCCACCAGCTACATCTTCGCAGGCAAGGAAGTGCCTGACAGTCGGGACCCACCTGGTTGAAGCGTACGTAGTGTTGTCATTCTAGTCGCGAACGTGTACGTACATACTGGTCGACGTAGAGGCTCGCACGTGTCGTAGTAGAGGCGCGCACGTAGCATGTACATGTACGTACAGCGGCCAGGGTGCAAGAAAGTAAATGCGGCCACGTACATACATACGGGCGGGGTCTCGAACGCCTACTCGCGCATACGTACGGCCAGGGCTCGTGTACATGGCTGGGTCGGAATGGAGAAACAGCGTCGTCATCATGTTCATGGGGAGCCAACCGGCTGGGTCGGAACGGAATGCGTCGTCGTGTTCATTGGGAGGGCTTGGACGGAACAGCCGATGGAAACGAGGCATGGCGTACCGCAGAACGGAGGAAACGGCCTTGTGTTCGACCGGCCACGTTCGAAACGGGATCTTGTTCATCGGGAGGGGTCTGGCGTACTGCAAAACGGAGGAAACGGACCTCCTACGGTCGAAACGGGGGTCCTGTTGATCGGGAGGGGTGTGGCGTACCGCAAAACGGAGGACACGAACTTGTGTTGGAGCGCTACGGTCGAAATGGGGGTGTTGTTCATCGGGAGGGGTGTGGCGTACCGCAAAACGGGTATCCACGGGATATTGTTCATCTCCACCGTCGACTCCCTCCAGCCTCCACGGGCTACTGTTCATCCACCGTCGACCTCCTCCAGCCTCCACCTGCGACTGTTCATCCACGGGCTCCTGTTCATCCAGCCTCCACCGCGCGCTACTCCGCCGGCTACTGTTCAACCAGCCCTCTCCACGGGCTCTTCAACCACCCCTCCACGGGCTACTGTTCATCCAGCCCTC
>NC_057805.1:324817867-324823238 GCF_018294505.1 Triticum aestivum
CCGCAACGCTCACTGTTCATCCAGAGGCATCATCGATCGGCTTCAGTTAGCAGAAGTAGCGAAGGAACCGCTCGATCGGGTTCGGTTAACAGCCATCGATCGATCGCTCGGGTTCAGTAACGCGTAGTCTGCAGTGCAATCGCTCGGGTTCAGTTAGAGCCCAACGCCTCGCTCAGGTTCAGTTAGAGCCCAACGCCTCGCACACACGCGGGTACGTACGAGAGAAACGCCCATCGCTCGGCCCCCGACCACCCGCCGTAACCGGGGACTCCCCGATATTTTCCGCGCCCTCGCTTCTACCACGTTTTTTCCGTCATGGACGGCCCAAAGAATGTCATGCAGCTGCGTCTCCGGCCCGCCCAGGACTAAAAGTCCATTTTCTGTCATGATTTTTTGTCATAGAAGTAGGACCCCACCACATCTATGATGATACCGGGTATTGTCACAATTATCGTCATAGAAGTGTCATAAGTATGACAGAAAAAATTCGGTCGACCCAAAATGTCACGGATGTGTCTTTTTTTTGTAGTGCTAACGGCGAGGAAGAAGACCGACTCCGCAGTGGCAAGAACAAACCAGTCGCCCAGGACACCGGAGGAGGGAATTCCAGTCGGAAGCAGAAGCTCAAAGCCGAACCCGCAGGTCCTTGTGAGGCCGCAAGTGTGACCCAAGGAAAATTCAAAGGAAAGCCCAAGGGGCCGTGGGTTCCAAGAAAGTAAAAGATCAAGCGGGAAATGATGTGCTAGATTTACCTTGTCATATACACACCAAGAAGGATGAAGAGGGAAACCTGATTTACCCCAAGCATACCACTCGACAATCTCGACTCCTGATTCAGAGCTTCTGAGAGGGTCAGCCTAATGAAAAAGAAAATAAATCTGATAAGGATGAGGACAAAGAATAGGATGATGGTTACCCCAATGTATAATGCCACTTTACTAATTTTTGCTGATATCGAGAGCAAAAGTCGACTGAAAGTTATCAACAGAGAGGTAAACATGGTTGCTCCGGCAACAATGAAGTATCAGAAGTGGTCAAAAACTCCCATTACATTCGACCAGTCCGATCACCCAGCGCACGTTGCTACCCCCAGGCGCCAAGCGTTGGTGGTCGACCCAGTCGTTGGGGGCACTCGATTGACCAAAGTCTTGATGGACGGTGGCAGTGGTTTGAACATTTTTTATGCTGAGACCCTTCAAGGGATGGGCATTCCGATGTCCAAACTCAGTGAGAGCAATATGCAATTCCACGGAGTCATCCCAGGTAAGAGGGCCGATTCACTCGGTCAGATCACTCTTGATGTGGTTTTCGGTGATTCAAAGAATTATCGCAAGGAAAAGTTGACATTTGAAGTCGTGGATTTTCACAGTGCCTATCATGCTATTCTGGGCAGGCCTGCATATGCTTGTTTCATGGATCGACCGTGTTACGCGTACCTCAAGTTGAAGATGCCTAGTCCCAGAGGTGTGATTACGGTCACTGGGAATCGGCAGAGAGCAGAAGAGTGCCTCCAGAAGGGCTCAAAGATTGCCGATGAACAGATTGCAGCAGTAGAGATGCAAGAGTACCAGAAGAATGCAGATCCGAGTGATTTGTTGCATGCTGAGAAGCCAGCTTCAGAGTCCGCATTTCAGTCGTATGGGGAAACAAAGCCAGTTCACATTCACCCGACCGACCCCAACGCTACTCCGACTCATATCTCAACTACACTCGACAACAAATAGGAAGAAGCGCTCATCCAGTTCCTCCGTGAGAACTGAGACATCTTCGCATGGAAACCATCTGACATGCCGGGTGTACCCAGGGAACTGGCTGAGCACCGTTTGCGAGTCGACCCGAAAGGAAAACCCGTTAAAGAGCATCTCCGTTGGTCCGCCGTGGGGAAGAGGAAGGCAATTGGCTAAGCGGTGGCTTGGCTTCTGGCAGCTGAGTTCATCTGTGAGATATACCACTCCGAGTGGCTCGCCAATGTAGTCATGGTCCCCAAGAAAGATGATTCACTTCGTATGTGTATCGACTTCAAGCATATCAATCGGGCCTGCCCGAAAGATCATTTCCCTCTATCCCGCATCGATCAAATTGTCGACTCGACTGCGGATGTGAGCATTTGTCCTTTTTGGACGCATATTCCGGGTACCATCAGATCCGACTGTATGGGCCCGATGAAATAAAAACAGTTCATCACCCCATTCGGGCGTTTTTGCTATGTTACCATGCCTTTTGGTCTCAAGAATGCTGGCGCCACATTCATGCACATGATTCAGAAGTGCCTGCTCACTCAAATCAGTCGGAATGTGGAAGCATACATGGATGACATCGTGGTCAAGTCACGTAAAGGTTCTCACCTACTGACTGACCTTGCTGAAACCTTTGCCAACTTGAGAAGATATGATATCAAGCTTAACCCGTCAAAATGCACATTCGGAGTCCCAGGTGGAAAGTTACTCGGTTTCCTCATTTCCGAACGAGGGATCGATGCAAACCTAGAGAAGATTGGTGCAATCCTCAGAATATAACGCCCCGTGCGTGTGCACGATGTTCAGAAGCTTATTGGTTGTTTGGCCGCTTTGAGTCGATTCATTTCTCGTCTCGGTGAAAAGACATTGCCTCTTTACCGACTGATGAAGAAGTCTGACAAGTTCGAGTGGACTCCTGAAGCTGAAGCAGCGTTTGTAGAGCTCAAAGCCCTGCTTTCCACCCAGCTCGTGCTTGCTGCCCCAATCAGCAAAGAGCCTCTACTACTGTATAGCAGCCACGGGACAGGTTGTCAGCACAGTGCTCACGGTCGAGCGGGAAGAAGAAGGCAAAGCCTACAAAGTTCAACGCCCAGTGTCCTATATTTCTGAAGTCTTGACTCCGTCCAAGCAGAGATATTTGCATTATCAGAAGCTTGTTTATGGAATTTTCTTGACCACAAAGAAAGTTGGACACTACTTCTCAGACCACTCGGTTTCAGTCGTCAGCGACGCTCCATTATCAGAAATTCTGAACAATGGGGATGCAACTGGTTGAGTGGCAAAGTGGGCGATTGAACTCCTTCCGTTAGATATCAAGTTCGAGGCAAAGACAATCAAGTCCCAAGCGATAGCAGATTTCCTCGCCGAGTGGATTGAACAGCGGCAACCAACTCAGATTCACTCGGAACATTGGACTATGTTCTTTGATGGATCCAAGATGCTGAATGGCTCTGGTGCTGGAGTAGTCCTGGTATCCCCAAGAGGTGATAAACTCAGTTATGTTCTCCAGATTCACTTTGATTCTACCAACAATGAGGCTGAATATGAGGCACTTCTATATGGGTTGCGTATGGCCATCTCACTCGGCGTCCGACGCCTGATGGTTTACGACAACTCACATTTAGTTGCCAATCAAGTGATGAAGGAGTGGGATATCAGGAGCCCAGCTATGACCGGTTATTGCAATGCAGTAAGAAAGTTGGAAAAGAAGTTTGAGGGGTTAGAGCTCCACCACATACCCCGAATCAAGAATCAAGCAGCAGATGACCTGGCGAAGCTAGGTTCCACTCGGAAGCCTATACCCAGCAATGTGTTCTTGGAGCATCTCCATACCCCGTTAGTTCAAGAGGATCCTTTCACAGAGGACCCCCACAACCAAAAAGTTCAACCGATCCGACTGAGATTGAGGTCCCGGCCATAGTCGACCTAATTAAGGAAGTTTTGGTAATCACCCCCGACTGGACAATACCATATATTGTGTATCTGCTTAGAAAGGAGCTTCCAGAGGATGAAGATGAGGCCCGTCAAATTGTCCGTCGATCCAAAGCCTTTATAGTGGTAGGTGGACAGCTTTACAGAGAGAGTGTTACTGGAGTCGCTCAGCAATGTATCACACCAGAAGAAGGTCGAATGATTCTGAATGATATCCACTCGGGGACTTGTGGTCACCATGAGTCCTCTCGTACCATCGTAGCCAAAGCATACCGAGCGGGATACTACTGGCCGCGTGCAAATGAGATGGCAAAAGATATAGTCGACAAGTGCGAAGGCTGCCAGTTCTACTCAAACATGTCTGACAAGCCTGTATCTGCCTTGAAGACTATTCCACTCGTCTGGACGTTTGCTGTTTGGGGGTTGGATATGGTAGGACCCTTCAAGACCGGCAGAAGTGGTTTCACTCATTTGCTTGTGGCAGTCGACAAATTCACTAAATGGATCAAGGCCAAGCCTATCAAGAATCTTGATTCAAGCACTGCCATCAGTTTCATCAGAGAGGTGATATTCAGATATGGAGTCCCTCACAGTATTATCATACATAATGGCTCCAACTTTGATTCTAATGAGTCCAGAGCATTCTGTGCTTCCAAAGGTACTCGGGTCGATTACGCATGTGTTGCGCACCCGCAGTCGAATGGGCAGGCAGAAAGGGTTAATGGTTTGATCCTTCAAGGGCTGAAACCCTGACTGATGCGTGATCTCAAGCATGCTGCTGGAGCTTGGGTGACTGAATTTCCATCTGTCTTGTGGGGAATGAGAACAACTCCAAACCGGACGACTGAACGAACCCGTTTCTTCATGGTATATGGCGCTAAAGCTGTGCTTCCGAGTAACATGCTGCACAATGCTCCCCGAGTGGAACTTTTCTTAGAAGCTGAACCTGAACAAGCACGCCAAGACGCAGTTGATCTCTTGGAGGAAGAACGTGAGATGGCTCTAATCAGGTCGACCATCTATCAGCAAGACTTGCGTCGATTCCATGCCCATAATGTCAGAGGTCAAGCATTCCAAGAAGGAGACCATGTGCTCCGAGTGCATCAGAAACGACCTCCCAAGCTCGCTCCGGCCTGGGAAGGTCCCTTCATCATCACCAAGGTGCTCCACAATGGGGCGTACCACCTCTACAACGTATCCAAGAAAGTAGATGAGCCACGCTCGTGGAATGCGGAGCTGCTCCGCCGTTTTTATACCTAAAACACTCGGATCAACGAGTTGTAATAAGAATCCTTCAGTTTGCTTATCAAAGACAAGATTTTTGCAGTATCTTAATGATTGTTATCCCACAAACACATGTGTTCAAATCCCCCAATGGGTGGCTTAGCTACGAACCCGATTCGCCTAAGTTTCAAAAACACTCCGAGTGCAGAGAAACCCTCTCACTTGGGGGCTTAATTAGCCGCGAACCCGGTTCGCCTAAGTTTCAAAAACACTCTGAGTGAAGAGCAACCCTCTCACTCGGGGGCTTAGCTGCGACCCCGTACTCGCCTAAGTTAAAAGACCACTCTGAGTGAAGAGCAACCCTCTCACTCAGGGGCTTAGCTGCGACCCCGTACTCGCCTAAGTTAAAAAACCGCTCCGAGTGGAGAGCAACCCTCTCACTCGGGGGGCTTAGCTGCGAACCCGTACTCGCCTAAGTT
>NC_057805.1:324824248-324833338 GCF_018294505.1 Triticum aestivum
CAAGTACAACGTCCGCTCCATCCCGATCCGCAAGGACGATGAGGTGCAGGTCGTGTGCAGCACCAAGTGCTCATTTTCACGGCCCTCTCGACGGAGCTGGGTCACAAGTACAACATCCGCTCCATCCCGATCTGCAAGGACGACAAGGTGCAGGTCGTGTGCGGCACCAAGTGCTCATGTTGCCCTGTCGGCCGAGCTGGGTCACAAGTACAACGTCCGCTCCATCCCGATGCGCAAGGGCGACGAGGTGCAGGTCGTGTGCAGCACCAAGTGCTCATGTTCATGACCCTCTCGTCGGAGCTGCACCACAAGTACATCGTCTATTCCGAGTGAAGAATCAAGCTTCACTCGGAGGAAAGAGGTCTGAAAGTGGTAAAGACAAAGCAACCATATTCAAAGAGAAACCAAGTTCGGATAAATCCAGCAAGGTTTAGAACCACGAACAGAAGTACTCGGGCATCAGGCCCGAAGGAGTTTCACGGTTACAAAATCACTCGGCATTCCGAGGCAAATAAAAGTAAGGCATAAAGTTTGTTCACTCGGCAGGAGGAGGGCTAGCTTGCTCAAAGAACTCATCCAGGTTGATTCCATCAGCAATACGAGTGGCAGCGTCAAGAAAGGTCTCCATGAAGGACTGGAAGTGAAGCTTCTTGGTATTGGCGACCTTGAGAGCCACGAGCTTTTCTTCTTTAACTTCCTTGCAATGGACACGGACTAGAGACAGAGCCGCGTCAGCACCGCACCGAGCAGATGACTTCTTCCACGCCTGCACTCGACCAGGGATCTCATTGAGTCGAGTCATCAGAGACTCGAGGTCATTCTGCAATGTCACATTTGGCTAGAGCTCCGTGTTAATCCACGATACCGCCGCCTTCAGTCGAGCAAGATAGTCGGTAACGCTGGCGAGGCGGGATTCCAGTCGCAGCACGTTCATCGCAGCTTCGTCCTTGACGGGGGAGTTAATGGGGTCCAGATTCGTCTCAATCCGCCCGGTCTCTTCCTCGAAGTTTTGACAGAATTCTGCACACACACGGAAAAATGGTGAGTCGACAGGTGTATGATGAGTCAACAGTGGCAAATCAGTCGGACAAGGGAAAGTACCTTCAAGCATAAGGAACATCTTCTTGGCGAGTCCTCCCGGATAAGCCTCCAGTTCATCCCTCTTCCGAGTGAGATCCGCAACCTTGTTAGTCAGAGCCACCTTGTCCTTCTTCAGCTGCATAACTTCCTTGTTTGCTTCGCCAACGATAGTCTTGAGCTTGGCGTTTTCTTCTTCTAACTTGCCGACTGAAGCCAGCTTCTTGTCAGCAAGATCAGTTTTCTCCCGCGCCGTCTTCTGAGCCGCTGCGGGGTCGAGGTCCTTCTGCTCCGGAGCCTGCTTCATTTTTTCTAGAGAAATAACATTCTTCAAACAAGCTTGGAGTTGTCTGTTTTCACTACGCACACCTGTTCGAGTGGAGTCACTCGATTCAAAAGGCCAAAAGTAAAGCTGGCAAAGCAAACAATCGACAAGTTGTTACCTCCCATAGCAGCAACTTCATCCTTGGCTTTCTGCAAATTCTGCTTGGCCAATTCCAGATCAAGGTTGAGCTGGATCTGTTTCTGCTCCAATTCAGCAAATTGGGCCCCGAGCTCACAAGATTTCTGCAGTCAACAAATATGACACCTCACTCGACGGGAACAAAGATCGATTGCTTCTGAGCGATAAGATACAAGGTCAGGTCATTGCGGCAAAAAGAGTTCTAAGACTACTGCCAAATCAAACATTCAAGTCTCGGGGACTACACCTAGTGGGTGCACTTAGCGTGCCCCCACTGGTTCGACTTTCCACTCGACATGATCCGTCCAGTCAGAAAAAAAACAGCAACAATTATTCTCAGACCACCGCCGACTGCCCGCAGTCAACCGCGGTCTCGGGGACTACACCCAGTGGGTGCACTTGGCGTGCCCCCACTGGTGGACCGAGTGCAAAGATTATAAAGAGCCATTTGACAAAGACCCCCGCCGAATCAAACATTCGACGGCGGTCTCGGGGACTACACCTAGTGGGTGCACTCTGCGTGCCCCCACTGACACAAGGATACACTCGACGCGACCTAGTCGACTCAAGTGGAAGAACTATTCATCAAAAGTTAAAGCACCAAGTGGGTGAACGGATGCAAGGTGTAGATTCATGATAGATGCACATTAAAGGTTTCAAGATCCTCATCCACGGGCGTCTTACGAATAATCAAGCAGCAGTTTTCAAGTATCACATCCTAACAGAGAAAAGATCAATCGGAAATCAACTCACCTGGACATTGGTTTGAAGAGCAGAACTGACATCGTAGGAAGCCTTGATAGCTTCGTGCACCACCTTCATTTGCTCCATCATAAGGCCTGGCTGGCGTATAGCTTCCTTAGCAGTGCCCACTCGATCCTCTGGGACATGATGGGTGACAAAGAGTGGAGTTGGTGGAATAGCCGGAGCAGCCAAGGGATCTGAGGCATGGAGTTGCACGGACGGAGCAAGGACTTGGGCAGTCGACGGCGAAGGACAATCAGTCGACACATGAACAACAAAAGAAACAGTAGCCCGAGTTGGATCTCCGGATTGCTAGATCACTGGTTCTGGCACTGGTGTCGACTAAGGTACCTTGCTGGCAGGCACCCTCCTGCTCGAATTCCTGCCCTTTCTTCCCGTGGTCTTCTGAGGCATGTCTTCATCGCCATCTGGAAGTTCAATGACATTTTGCGGCGCTGCAAAAGAATCGACCGTAAGAGTTCGGTCGACTGATAGTTCAACGGACAAAATGAGAGCAAGGTTATAGAGTTGTGCCCGCTTTGGAAGTGGCCGCGTCCTCAGTCTCCTCATCATCTTGGTCCTGGTAAATGTCCATGGAGGTCCAAGAAGTAGCAGCGCTGAAAGTTTCAGCACTTACTCGGTCAACTGAGAGAATGAGTCGACAGAAGCATAGAAGTTTCCAAACGATGCAAAAAGCAAAGATAGAAAGCAAAATACTTATGCAGAAGCGACGGGAACATCCACCATGATCTTGAGCAAGGCCTTCCGAGGCTTTGAAGGGGCGATCTTGAGCTGCTTGGCGGCCTTTTCAGTCGGCTCTGGAGACGAGGTCCGAGTGCGTTTTTGCACTTGTGCGCTTGGAGGTGCTGCCTTGCCACGCCCACCCGCAGGGTCTTGAGACTGCTTGGATCGACACTCTGAGCGAGGTGGTGATTCGACTTCCTCACTGCCGCCCGAGTCGTCACTGTCGTCTTCATGGTCGTCGGGGGACTGCCAGTCGCTGCTCTCGTCAGCGCTCTCCGTTCCCTCCTGGACCTGCTCCCCGTCCGGCATCGAGTACATCTTAGTATAAATCTACCAGGCAAGAAGTTGAACAGGCGTCAATCAGATTCAAGGACAGTCGCAAATCAGAATAAAAATACACTCGGAAATAAAGGTCAGACCTTATCTGGCTCGTTTTCGGCGTCGAATGGTGCAACCCTCCTGGACCCCCCGGGGTTGTCCTTGTTTCCAGTGATGCTCCGCAGCCACTGCTCCACCGTCTCCTCGGTGACTTCCTCTGGGTCGACCCGAGCGGTGTCGTTAGGGCCCGAGTACATCCACATCGGATGATCGCGAGCTTGAAGAGGTTGGATGCGTCTGCTGAGAAACACTTCCAACAAATCCATGCCAGTCACGCCATCATGGACCAATTGGACTACCCGGTCGACTAACATGGACACCTCTCCCTTCTCTTCTGGAGTCACGATCAGCGAAGAGGGTTGGCGGACCCGATCCATGGTGAAGGGGGGAAGACCGGTCTACTGACCAGGAGTCAGAACATCTTGGCAGTAGAACCAGGTCGACTGCCACCCTCTAACCGAATCGGGAAGAGTCGTAGGTGGAAAAGTACTCCTACCCCTCGTCTGAATTCCTAAACCCCCGCACATTTGGATCACGTGCATCTTTTTGTCGTTCGGATTTGCCTTCTCCATAGTTTGGGAGCGGCAGGTGAAGATGTGTTTGAAAATACCCCAATGCGGTTGACAACCCAGGAAGTTTTCGCACAGAGAGACATACGCAGCAAGAGATGTGATTGTGATGAAGTTGAGCACCAAAGAAGTTCAAGAAACCACGGAAGAAAGGATGCAGAGGCAGAGTGAAACCACGGTCGAGATGGTTCGCAAGGAGAACGCAGTCACCCACTTGCGGCCGGGGCTCGGTCACGTTCCCCGGCAATCTCCAGGACTTGTGGGCAATCAAGCCTCCGCCGGCCAGATCCTCCAGATCTTCCTTCTGGATCGTGGACCAAATCCAGTCCCCCTGGATCCAACCAGGTGGCAATCCGGACCTCGATGATGACCCTCGACTCGTCTTCTTGCCCTTCGCCGTCGCCGTCGCCTTCTTCGCACGCTCCAGGGCCGCCGTCTTGTCCTTTCCCATTGTGGCGGACTGCGCGCAGGCGGGGTGACGGCGTCGAGAGTGGAGGAGGACGCGGTGGAGGGGCAGAGGAAGAAGAAGGGGAATAGGGCGCAGTGTGCAAACACATCGGCCTCGACGCCTTTTGTGGGCCTGCTTCCGAGTGGCTGACTCGTGGGCCCAAGTGATCCTGTCAAATCCCCCAATAGTTGCATGCCCGACACATGGCGAAAAAGGTGGCACGAGAATCGGGGCGCGCCTGTCTATCCACTCCGTTTACTGCGGCGCGCTCCGTCCCGCGCGCTTCCCTGAAATTTCGAATCCCGTGAGATCCGGGAACCACAGAGTAATCAATCGCGCTGAAGATTTTGTACCATATCAACACTTGAAGATTATCAGTTGATTTCACTCGACAACCTCTGAATCGATCGAGGCGACTGAAACAAGATCGAAGCTTCAACATGGTTCACAAACTCAGATGAAATACCTCCGAAGTATATATGGAATCGAGTCGGGGTTAGCTCCAGCTCTTTCTTCACTCGGACCTCAATCCATTCGGGGGCTAATGACGATGACATGTACCTAGGGTAGGGTCATAGGCCTGACCTAGACACCCTACCCAAGGACACTACCCTAGAGTCAAAGACATTCAAAACACAAGATAAGAAACCGGCTGAGTTCCCCAAGGAGTGCAATCCACTCGACCTTCAACCTCACTCGGATACCCCAATTCAATTCGACCAAGATGAAGTCACTCGACCATACAAGAAACCACTCGGAATGCAGAAGGCCTAAAGTCACTCAGGATGGCAACGGTCAGGCGTTCACTCTGTAGTCTTAAAGATCGTTTATATCTCTCTATAGCGGGTGTTACCAGTAACGCCCTGTCTTAATGTACATTGAACCTTGTGTAACGTTGGATGGCTGGGGTCCTGACGCACTCTATATAAGCCACCCCCCTCCTCTGGCACAGGGGTTCACGCTCCCTATAACTTTCACGCGTAATTCAGTCGACCAAACCTCCGGGCACCGAGACGTAGGGCTGTTACTTCCTCCGAGAAGGGCCTGAACTCGTAAACCTTGTGTGCACAATCTCACCGTAGCTAGGATCTTGCCTCCTCCTTCGTACCCCCTATTCTACTACCAGACTTACTCCCACGACAGGTGCCCCCGCCCCCGTATATAAAGGAGGAGAGGGGAGGCCGGTCGGCCGTAGGGGTGCGCTAAGTGGGGGAGTCCCACTAGGACTCCTAGTCCTAGTCGGCTCCCCCTTCCTTCCAACGGAGAGGGGAAAGGGAAAGAGGTGGGAGAGGGAGAAGGAAAGGGGGGGCACCCCTTGTCCAATTCAGATTGGCTTGGGGGCGCCACCTCCCGTGGCCTGCCTTCGCCTCTCCACTATGGCCCATGAGGCCCATTAACTTTCCCGGGGGGTTCCGATAACCTCTCGGTACTCCGATAAATCCCCTAACCTCTTCGGAACCATTCCGGTGTCCGTATATAACCTTCCAATATATCAATCTTTACCTCTTGAACATTTCGAGACTCCTCGTAATCTCCGTCATCTCATCCGGGACTCTGAACAAACTTCGGTCACCAAAACACATAACTCATAATACAAATCGTCATCGAACGTCAAGCGTGCGGACCCTACGGGTTCGAGAACTATGTAGACATAACCGAGACACATCTCCGGTCAATAACCAATAGCGGAACCTGGATGCTCATATTGGTTCCTACATATTCTACGAAGATCTTTATCGGTCAAACCGCAATAACAACATACGTTATTCCCTTTGTCATCCGTACGTTACTTGCCCGAGATTCGATCGTCGTTATCATCATACCTAGTTCAATATCGTTACCGGCAAGTCTCTTTACTCGTTTCGTAATGCATCATCCTGCAACTAACTCGTTAGTTATATTGATTGCAAGGCTTATAGTGATGTGCATTACCGAGAGGGCCCAGAGATACCTCTCCGATACTCGGAGTGACAAATCCTAATCTTGATCTATGCCAACCCAACAAACACCTTCAGAGACACCTGTAGAGCATCTTTATAATCACCCAGTTACGTTGTGACGTTTGATAGCACACAAGGTGTTCCTCCGGTATTCGGGAGTTGCATAATTTCATAGTCAGAGGAATATGTATAAGTCATGAAGAAAGCAATAGCAATACAACTTAAAGATCATTATGCTAAGCTAACGGATTGGTCTTGTCCATCACATCATTCTCTAATGATGTGATATCATTCATCAAATGACAACACATGTCTATGGTTAGGAAACTTAACCATCTTTGATTAACGAGCTAGTCAAGTAGAGCATACTAGGGACACTCTTGTTTTGTCTATGTATTCACACATGTACTAAGTTTTCGGTTAATACAAATCTAGCATGAATAATAAACATTTATCATGATATAAGAAAATATAAATAACAACTTTATTATTGCCTCTAGGGCATATTTCCTTCATGAAATGTATGTGGACAACATTGGATGGCCGACTCCTACATCTGTGTCCGAGGACGATGCGGGAGCAAATTTGTGGGTCGGTGTTGGAGATGCCCTTATAAACACTGTTTTTTTTAAATACAGTACAAATGCAGATACTTAGTACATACACACTCTCATAAGACCTGAAATAGCAGTACTTATATGACCTATTAATCTGTTGGCATGGACCGAGGATTCGGTGCATGGTATTAAACCCATTAAGCTATGCATGAAGGGCGGCCAACCAGCTATGCCACGTGGCGCAAGCTGGTTGGCCGTGGTGAGAAATATTTTGGAATTTTTTTAATGAAGGTGTAAATTTTTTGTAGCGACCAGACCTCAGACGGTCAAGTCCCTGTGCATCAGTGTCATCCCTGGATCAGTAATGCTGACACGCACAGTACTCGAAGAATTTTTAACAGAGTAGCAATCACACACTTATTACATCGAATGTCTCAAAAGAGAACTTAATACAATAAATATGGCTTAAGGCCATCTAAAAACGATAACAGCGAAAGACTTGGAAGATAGGCGAGTCCATCAACTCCAACGGCATCACTGAGTATAGAACCACGACCTAAGGCACCTTACTCGTCGTCTGAAAAGTCTGCAACATGAAACGTTGTAGCCCGAAAACGGGTCAGCACATGGAATATGCTGGCAATGTAACACACAGAGAGTAATGAACAGAATAATGCTATACTACATGCATATTTGGCTGGTGGAAAGCTCTATGGTTACAGTTTTGCGAAAAGCCAATTTTTTCCTACTGCAAAGGAATAAATTTTATTTAACTATCATGGTGGTTGTTAAACATTGAGAATGGGTGACACCATCTCAATCCCAATTAATTTTCAACATTAATCCCAACGAAATTAATTAAAATAACATGATGAGATTCACATGATAATCCAAGTACTAGATACGCAAGTTGTCCATAACCGGGGACACGGATAACCATGATTAGTTTATACACTCTGCAGAGGTTTGCGCACTTTTCCCCACAAGACTCGATCTCCTCCGTTGGGATTCTCGCACTTTTCCCCACAAGACTTGATGTTTGAGAAATGGATGACCGAGACATAGTCTTTCACAAGCGTTTGCACCTTACGATCGGGTAGACAGTACCACCTACAACCCCTACATCTGCTAGTCTACCACTGTAAGAGTTCACACAACTTAATCAACTATGCTAGAGACCATAATAGCTTGTGGCTGCACACGGAAGTTTCTAGCATGAATAATCTCATGATCCCTTTGAGCCTGGGTGGCGGTCCATAAAAAAACAAGCAATCGCTGGAATACCCAAGTGCCTCAATCCACCCAGATGTGTGTTTAAGTAGCCACCTTAAATTGAACCATTAATTAACAATCTCACATCTGTCATGGATACACTCACCCAATCCACGTCTACTAGCATAGCATAGCAATATAAGCAAACGTACAAGTAACTCCCAAGGGTTTGGTAATAAACAGGGCAATAGGTTCTACCTCATCAGCTACTTCCCAACCCACAATTTAATCAGATCCAAATTATCAATTGTTTGAGGATTGATCTAATGCAATAAAACTGGGTATGAAAAGAGGTATGATCAAAGTGTTACTTGCCTTGCTGATGATCCGTGAAACCTAGGGATTCAAAGTAGCAAGCGGCACACTACGGGTACTCTATCACAAACAAACAAGCATACAATAAGTACTCGTCTAATGCACAGGTAAAACTCAAATAAGATATCCAACCAGAAAGTTCAACTTAAGAACTGCGGTTTGCAAAAAGAATCAAACCAAACGAAGCAATGAAAGTCAAACAGCGAAAGAAACAAGCTTCGTTTACTAATCTAGACCTAAGTCAAATTTTACAGTAGCAAAAACTTGTTTGAGTTGGTTAAACAGAAAGAGGGTTTCGAGACGAAACTCTAGGCGCTTGAATCGCCTGATTCCGACAAACGAGCGAAAAGTTAAACCAAAACAAAAAACAGATCGGAAATCGCGATCAGAAATAATCGCGGAAAATCCTAGAAAAAGAAAAACTGACGAATAGTTTAACGAACGGACGTTCGTTAACTGTAACTAAACGATGAACGCGTTCGTTAAAACGAACGAACGAGCGAACGCTCGCTAAATAAGAAAACCGAAAAAAAACAAAACAAAACCGATCTAAAAAAACCGAATCGGTTTTCTTCAGAAAACC
>NC_057805.1:324833717-324841788 GCF_018294505.1 Triticum aestivum
GGGTTTGGTGGCGGGGTGAGGGGCGGCGGCGGCTATTTAAGGAGGGGGGCGGCGCGGCTTGGGGAAGGGGGCGCCTCGGGAGGCGTGCTCCTACCGGACTCGGGCGGCGGCGGCGGTCTTCGATCCGGAGACGGCGGCGGGAGGCGGTGGCGCGGGCGGGCCGGCCTAGTTCGGCTGGGCTTCGGCCCAGTCCGGCGCGCGGGAGTTTTTTTTTGTTTTTTGTTTTTTTAAAACAATTCCGCCGAAACTGAGAAAAATTCTAGAAAATAAAATAAAATTCTAAGAATGCCAAAATAAATTTTTCACCTTCTAAATAAAATATTTAGAACAAGATGAACATTTTCTTGGCCCTAAAATGCAATTTTGAAAAACGTGCAATTTTCGTAAATTCAAATAAAATAGCAAAATTCCAAATAAAATAAGATTTGATTTTTTTTATTAAATCCTCAATATTTCTTATTTTTGGGAAAGTCATTTTATTCCCTCTCTCTTATTTTTATAAATGAAATAATTGAAGATAAAATAAATAAAATCAAATGATCCTATTTTCAAAATTTGAGAAAACCCAAATATGAAAATAACGAAATCCCCAACTATCTCCGTGGGTCCTTGAGTTGTGTAGAATTTCTAGGATCAAACCAAAAATGCAATAAAATATGATATGCAATGATGATCTAATGTATAACATTCCAAATTGAAAATTTGGGATGTTACAAACCTACCCCCCTTGAGATGAATCTCGCCCTCGAGATTCGGGTTGGCTAGAAAATAGGTGAGGGTGGTCCTTCCGTAGATCTTCCTCTCGCTCCCAGGTGGATTCATCCTCGGTATGGTGGCTCCACTGAACTTTGCAAAACTTGATAACCTTGTTGCGGATGACTCGGCTGGCATACTCAAGAATCTTGACCGGTTTCTCCTCATAAGTCAAATCACTATCCAATTGAATCGCCTCCAGTGGCACTGTATCTCTCAGCGGTATATCAGCCATCTCTGCGTGGCACTTCTTCAACTGTGAAACGTGGAACACATCGTGAACTCCTGACAATCCTTCGGGTAATTCCAACTTGTAAACAACTTCTCCCATACGCTCCAAAACTCCGTATGGTCCTACAAAACGTGGCGCTAACTTTACCTTAACTCCAAAGCGCTTAACTCCCGAAGTGGAGATACACGTTTTGAATCCGCATAGCTCTTTTGTCTGGATTGGGCTACCTTGAGCCTATCGCGAATCAACTTCACCTTCTGTTCAGACTCCTTAATCAAATTTGGTCCAAACAACTGGCGGTCTCCAACTTCGTCCCATAACAATGGTGTTCTACACCTCCTTCCGTACAAAGCTTCGAAAGGGGCCATCTTCAAACTGGATTGATAACTGCTATTGTAAGAGAACTATGCATATGGCAAGTCATCGTCCCAACTAGATCCATAATCTAGCGCACAAGCTCTCAGCATGTCCTCCAGAATCTGATTGACTCTCTCGGTCTGTCCATCTGTCTGTGGATGAAAGGTTGTACTGAATTCTAGCCTGGTACCCAAAGTTTCATGTAACTGATGCCAGAACTTTGAGGTAAACTGGGTTCCTCTATCTGATACAATGCTCCTCGGAACTCCATGCAGACATACGATTCTGGTCATGTATATCTTTGCCAACTTAGCACTGGTGTAAGTGGTCTTCACTGGGATGAAATGAGCTACCTTCGTCAAACGATCGACTACAACCCATATTGAGTCATAGCCTGAACGAGTCCTGGGCAATCCCGTGATAAAATCCATGCCTAGTTTATCCCACTTCCATTCGGGTATCGGCAATGGCTGTAGCAATCCTGCTGGCTTCTGATGCTCTGCCTTCACTCTCTGACATACATCACAAACTGCTACATACTCCGCAATATCCTTCTTCATTCCGGTCCACCAGAAAGTATCCTTCAAATCCAAATACATCTTGGTATTTCCTGGGTGAATCGAATACGGCGAGTCATGAGCCTCCTGCAGAATCAACTTCCTGATCTCCGGGTCATTAGGCACATAAACGCGGTCCTCAAACCATAAGGTATCGTGCTCGTCCTCACGAAATCCCTTGGCTTTTCCTTTGCTCATCCTTTCCTTTATTCCGGCAATCTCCTTGTCTGTCTTCTGAGCTTCTCTGATCTTATCCATCAGAGTAGACTGTATCTCCAATGCTGCAACATAGCCTCTCGGAACTATTTCCAAACATAGCTCGCGAAGATCCTCGGCTAATTCCTTTGGTAACTCTCCGGTCATGAGTGTGTTGACATGGCTCTTGCGGCTCAACGCATCTGCTACTACGTTAGCCTTTCCGGGGTGATAATGCAATCTCATATCATAATCCTTTATGAGCTCCAACCATCTCCTTTGCCTGAGATTCAACTCCTTCTGCGTGAAGATGTATTTCAAACTCTTGTGATCCGTGTACACCTCACAGTGGTTTCCGATGAGAAAATGTCTCCATGTCTTCAACGCATGTACTACGGCCGCTAACTCCAAATCATGCATAGCGTAATTCATCTCATGGGGTTTAAGCTATCATGAAGCATATGAAACAACTCTTCCTTCCTGCATAAGCACTGCTCCAAGTCCTCGAGGAGAAGCGTCGCATTATACTTCATAATCCTTGCGCTGATCTGGCAGAATCAACACTGGTGATGTAACCAAACGTTTCTTCAACTCTTGGAAACTAGCTTCACATTCCTCAGTCCAGTTGAACTTGGTGTCCTTCTTCAACAGCTCCTTCATGGGCTTAGTAATCCTCCAGAAATTCTCAATGAATCTCCGGTAGTATCCTGCAAGTCCAAGAAAGCTCCGGATCTCTCCAACTGATGTGGGTGATTCCCAGTTTGTCACAGTGTCGACTTTGGTGGGATCTACTGCTATTCCTTCTCCGGATATAACATGTCCGAGGAATCCAACTTCCTTCAACCAAAACTCACATTTGCTGAACTTGGCGTATAACTGATGTTCTCTGAGCTTCTCAAGTACCAAACGCAAATGTTCCTTATGCTCCTCTTCATTCTTGGAGTAGACCAAAATATCATCAATGAACACCACGACGAACTTATCCAAAAACTCCATAAACACCTTGTTCATCAGGTTCATGAAATAGGCAGGTGCGTTAGTCAGACCAAATGACATAACAGTATACTCGTATAGCCCATACCTAGTGGTAAAAGCCGTCTTAGGTATATCCTGCTCTCGAATCTTCAACTGATGGTATCCTGACCGCAGATCGATCTTGGAAAATACCTTAGCTCCTTGTAAGCGGTCAAACAGATCATTGATCATCGGCAGTGGGTACTTGTTTTTGATGGTCACTTCATTCAGTCCTCGATAATCAACAACCATCCTTAACGATCCATCCTTCTTCTCCACTAGAAGCACTGGCGATCCCCAAGGTGAAGAACTTGGGCGAATATAGCCTTTATCCAACAACTCCTTAATCTGCTTCTTAATCTCCTCCAAATCCTTTGCGGGCATCCTGTACGGTCTCTTAGATATTGGCCCTGTGCCTGGCAAAAGCTCAATCAAAAACTCAATGTATCTATCCGGTGGCATGCTTGGCAACTCCTCTGGAAATACGTCAGGGAAATCCTTCACCACTGGTACTTCCTCCTGTACAACTCCTGATAAAGAATTCACCTGAGTCCTCTTCAGCACATGCCGGGATACATACTTGATCCTTCTTCCTTCTGGGGTGGTAAGCAAAATCGACTTACTAGTGCATTCAATGTTCCCTTCATACTTCGATAACCAATCCATGCCTAATATCACATCCAGTCCTTGCGATTCCAATACTATTAGGTCTGAGGGAAACATGTAGTTACCAATCCTTAATGGTAACCGATCACACCATAGACGAGCCATATACTCTGCTCCTGGCGAGGTTACTAACATGGGTGACCTAAGGGCTTGGGTTGGCAATTTATACTTATCCACAAATCCCCTTGATATGTATGAATGCAATGCACCAGTATCAAAAAGAACGAGTGCAGTAAATTACTTAACCAAAAACTTACCTATTACTGCATCTGGCTGGGCTTCAACCTCCTCCACGCTAACGTGGTTCACATGTCCTTTGTTGAAAGGGTTGGGCTTCTTCCCAGAGCTTCCATTGCCATTTCCATTCTTAGCTTCAGGACACTCATTAGCATAATGTCCAGTCTTCTGGCACTTGTAGCAAGTCACTTGGCTCATATCTCTCTTAACTGGGGTCGCTGGGTTGGTACGGTTCTGTCCGTTGCTTCCTCCATTCCCATTACCATTCTTGGGTCCACTATGGTTGTGCGAACCTCCTGCTCCATGGGTATGCTGAAAAGGTCCTCCCGAATTCGGGGTAAAACGTGGCTTCTGATGAGCTCCAGAATTGTACTTCCCTTGTCCATACTTCCTCTTGCGGCTTTCAATCTGCTGTTGCTTCCCTTCAATCATGAGAGCTCTATCTACCAACTCCTGGTAGTTGTTGAAGGTTGCTACCATCAACTGCATGCTCAGCTCATCATTCAGCCCTTCCAGAAACTTCTTCTGCTTGGCTGCATCTGTAGCAACGTCATCTGGGGCATAACGTGCTAACTTACTAAAGTCCTCCACATACTGGCCTACGGTGCATCCTCCTTGGCGTAAGTTGCGAAACTCACGCTTCTTCATGGCCATAGCTCCTGCTGAAACATGGGCAATACGGAAAGCTTGCTGAAACTGGTCCCATGTGACAGTGAAGATGGGGTGAGTGGCTGTGTAATTCTCCCACCATGATGATGCAGGTCCATCAAGCTGATGTGCGGCAAACGCACTCTCTCCGCATCTGTGCATCCTGCAGTGGTCAACTCCCTTCCAACTTTGCGGAGCCAATCATCTGCAACAATCGGCTCGGTGCTACTGGAATACACCGGCGGATTTAGCCTCAAGAAACGGGTCAAATGATCAACAGGTGGTGGTCGTGGGTTATTGTTGTTGTTGTTGTTGCCTTGGTTCTGTACTAGTGCTTGCATCAAGACATTCTGCTGCTGAATCAACTGAGTGATCTCCGGTGGGAAAACAAATCCGGTGTCGCGTCTCGGAGGCATCTGATGGGTTTAGAAAAGATGAGAATTTAGAATAGAATGAGGTCTAGAGAGAAAACACTACCCATATGGACATGAGACAAACACAATCAATACATTCAAATCAATTCAAACAAGGCATACAATCGATCTAACTATCGTCACAAAGTGCTCGGACTATACTATATACATGGGGAAATACTACTACTGATTATGGTGGTCTACTAGAAATTTTGATCGGTCGAAGACTCCATGATATCTGCTCCAGCTTCATCAACAAAGTCATCTTCACTGGGGTCTGGGTCGGTGTCGTCGATGATGATGTAGTTATCTGGGCAAGCGCAATCATCGTCTTCTCCTCCTGGTGCTGGGTCTCCCATGAATACTCCGATCTTCTTTTCCAGGTCGTCATTCTTCTCCAACAACGTGGCGATCTCCTCCTCATATCCATCACGCGTAGACTTGAGTTCTTCCTCCAGCTCCGTGATCTTGGTCAATGCCTTCTTCAGACCTATCATGCCTGTGCACATTTGGTTCTCCTGGCGACGAATGTGCTGGTTTTGCTCCTGGATGAAAGCTGCAATTGATCTATCCTTCTTGGTGCTGATCATCTCCCATTGCTCATCTCGGCGCCCACAAATCTGGTAAATGGTATCCTTAAACTCCTTGTGGTAAACTTCTCCAATGCGTCCCATGGTGATGTGGACTGCCATGCTCTTTCCTAGACTCCAGGTTGGTGCATTAAAGGAAAACTCTATGGGCTCGGTGACGGGCATGAACGTCCTTCCTGGAACTTGAACTTGAATCATCCAACGCTCATCTTCTGGTAGTGTGGTGTTGTAGGTTCCGGTGAAGCTTGGTATTCCGATGTTCAGGTATCTAGTGACTTCCTTCAAGTGGCGTCCAAAGGGTGTATCTTCATATGGTTGCATGAACTTGTTCCTGGCATCCGCCATCCTAAAAGAGTGGAAAAATGGAGAGGAGTCAGAAATGAGAAGAGAATAGTGATCTAGGGTTTAAGCTTAGTGGTCGTGTCCTACAGTCACCGTGTGCTCTGATACCATCTTGTAGCGACCAGACCTCAGACGGTCAAGTCTCTGTGCATCAGTGTCATCCCTGGATCAATAATGCTGACACGCACAGTACTCGAAGGATTTTTAACAGAGTAGCAATCACACACTTATTACATCGAATGTCTCAAAAGAGAACTTAATACAGTAAATATGGCTTAAGGCCATCTAAAAACGATAACAGCGGAAGACTTGGAAGATAGGCGAGTCCATCAACTCCAACGTCATCAGTGAGTATAGAACCACGACCTAAGGCACCTTACTCGTCGTCTGAAAAGTCTGCAACATGAAACGTTGCAGCCCGAAAACGGGTCAGTACATGGAATATGCTGGCAATGTAACACATAGAGAGTAATGAACAGAATAATGCTATACTACATGCATATTTGGCTGGTGGAAAGCTCTATGGTTACAGTTTTGCGAAAAGCCAATTTTTCCCTACTGCAAAGGAATAAATTTTAACTATCATGGTGGTTGTTAAACATTGAGAATGGGTGATACCATCTCAATCCCAATTAAGTTTCAACATTAATCCCAACAAAATTAATTAAAGTAACATGATGAGATTCACATGATAATCCAAGTACTAGATACTCAAGTTGTCCATAACCAGGGACACGGCTAACCATGATTAGTTTATACACTCTGCAGAGGTTTGCGCACTTTTCCCCACAAGACTCGATCTCCTCCATTGGGATTCTCGCACTACATGATGTTTGAGAAACGGATGACCGAGACATAGTCTTTCACAAGCGTTTGCACCTTACGATCGGGTAGACAATACCACCTACAACCCCTACATCTGCTAGTCTACCACTGTAAGAGTTCACACAACTTAATCAACTATGCTAGAGACCATAATAGCTTGTGGCTGCACACGGAAGTTTCTAGCATGAATAATCGCATGATCCCTTTGAGCCTGGGTGGCGGTCCATAAAAAAAGGCAATCGCTGGAATACCCACGTGCCTCAATCCACCCAGATGTGTGTTTAAGTAGCCACCTTAAATTGAACCATTAATTAACAATCTCACATCTTTCATGGATACACTCTCCCAATCCACGTCTACTAGCATAACATAGCAATATAAGCAAACGTAGAAGTAACTCCCAAGGGTTTGGTAATAAACAGGGCAATAGGTTCTACCTCATCAGCTACTTCCCAACCCATAATTTAATCAGATCCTAATCATGCAATTGTTTGAGGATTGACCTAATGCAATAAAACTGGGTATGAAAAGAGGTATGATCAAAGTGTTACTTGCCTTGCTGATGATCCGTGAAACCTAGGGATTCAAAGTAGCAAGCGGCGCACTACGGGTACTCTATCGCAAACAAACAAGCATACAATAAGTACTCGTCTAATGCACAGGTAAAACTCAAATAAGAGATCCAACCAGAAAGTTCAACTTAAGAACTCCGGTTTGCAAAAAGAATCAAACCAAACGAAGCAACGAAAGTCAAACGGCGAAAGAAACAAGCTTTGTTTACTAATCTGGACCTAAGTCAAATTTTACAGTCGCAAAAACTTGTTTGAGTTGGTTAAACAGAAAGAGGGTTTCGAGACGAAACTCTAGGCGCTTGAATCGGCTGATTCCGACAAACGAGCGAAAAGTTAAACCAAAACAAAAAACAGATCAGAAATCGCGATCAGAAATAATCGTGGAAAATCCGAGAAAAAGAAAAACTGACGAACAGTTTAACGAACGGACGTTCGTTAACTGTAACTAAACGATGAACGCGTTCGTTAAAACGAACGAGCGAGCGAACGCTCGCTAAATAAGAAAACCGAAAAAAAACAATACAAAACCGATCTAAAAAAACCTAGGGTTTTCTTAAAAAAACCGAATCGGTTTTCTTCAGAAAACCGGGCGGCGGGCGGCTACCTCGGCTCGGGGCTCCGGCGAAGTCCGGCGGCTCCGGCGGGGCGACGGGAGGCGGCGTGGGGCGGC
>NC_057805.1:324842280-324851026 GCF_018294505.1 Triticum aestivum
AGGAGGGTGGCGGCTCGGGAGGCGTGCTCCTCCCGGACTCGGGCGGCAGCAGCGGCGGGAGGCGGTGGCGCGGGCGGGCCGGCCTGGTTCGGCTGGGCTTCGGCCCTGTCGGGCGCGCGGGAGTTTTTTGTTTGTTTTTTTAAACAATTCCGCCGAAACTGAGAAAAATTCTAGAAAATAAAATAAAATTCTAAAAATGCCAAAATAAAATTTTCACCGTCTAAATAAAATATTTAGAACAAGATGAACATTTTCTTGGCCCTAAAATGCAATTTTGGGAAACGTGCAATTTTCCTAAATTTAAATAAAATAGCAAAACTCCAAATAAAATAAGATTTGATTTTTTTTATTAAATCCTCAATATTTCTTATTTTTGAGAAAGTCATTTTATTCCCTCTCTCTTATTTTTATAAATGAAATAATTGAATATAAAATAAATAAAACCAAATGATCCTATTTTCAAAATTTGAGAAACCCAAATATGAAAATAACGAAATCCCCAACTCTCTCCGTGGGTCCTTGAGTTGCGTAAAATTTCTAGGATCAAACCAAAAATGCAATAAAATATGATATGCAATGATGATCTAATGTATAACATTTCAAATTAAAAATTTGGGATGTTACATTTTTCTAATGTATTTTTTAGATGGAGTTGAGGACCTACGGTATTTTTTAAATGAAGGGTTATGCAAAGTGGTGTTCGCTAGTAGGCCATGGTGGTAATTTATTTTCTTTTTTACTTTTTTTAGATGAAGGTGAGGATTTTTTTTTCTAAGATGTTCTTTTAGATGAAGGCAAGGACTATGTATTTGTTTAATGAAAAAATGTGCACAATTTCCTTTTAAGCGGCGCCACAGGATGGCGCCCCAACCACTAGTATACACACAAGTGCGACGTCCATCCACAAGGATCGGCGGACAAGATGTTGGCTTTTTTGCGCATGGTTCAAACAGGGCAGTTAGCTAGCTACCACTCCATCCGTTCCAAAATACTTGACTTCCATTTGTCCAAAAGTGGATGTATCTATATACTAAAACATGTCTAGATACATCTAAATTTTGGTAAATGGAAGACATGTATTGTGGAACGGAGGAGTAGCTACTAGCACGACCACGTAACGTACGGCGCCGGAAACTGAAACACTTCATGTGGCAGACCGCCAATTACGAGCTAGGAGGAGAGCTAAACCCTACACAACGGAAGAGATGGATCAACCGATCATACACGACGTCCGTGCGTGCGTGCGTGCATTTGATCGATCCATCCACATGGTGGCGGCGAGACGATCCACAACATGCATATGCACGCGCACGTCACACAGTGGTCTTGCTTGCCTGATCACTCCACAGCTATTGCTAACCAGAGCACTTGAGCAGGCAATGCTGCCTGCTGTGTTTCATCTTGCCCCAGTCGTCCGGACAGATGCATGCATGGATCGTGCGCCGTTGGCTCCATGCCGTCTGTTGTTGGAGGTGGACAGTGGAGATGGCAATGGCTGATCCGGCTGCATCCCCGGCTCCTGTGCATTTGTGCCTATCCTCTGTGCGCGCTGGTCTCATGAAAAAGAATCTATAAAACCATTCGTCGCAACAGAGCTCCCGCGTGACGCGTGCACAGTCCGGCCTCCTTGCTGGCAAGTCGTCTGCAGACCATGCATGCTTTTTCACAGTGGCGAAGCCATGCATGAGCTGTGTAGTCAAATGACTACACAGTTTTTTGGCAAAAACACCATACAATAAGTATATATCATGCAGAAAAAATTATAAGTACATACATATGACTACATAAGTTTGAATTGACTACACATGAATGAATTCCTGGCACCGCCACTGCTTTTTCATGCTAGCATGTCATGTACTCCTACTGCTTAACAGCATTTTACAGCTCGATTTGTGGCTCTTTTGGCCTCGTCTCTTTGCAGGATGCCCTTAGACGCAAACTTTTTATCACTGTTAATGTGTGTGTGTGTCTGTTAATCACTGCTCAGATGAACATAGCTCGAGGTAGCTAGCAGCATTCATGATCATGGTCGATTGAAGAAGCAATCCAATTATTATTTATAACTTGTGTCCAGAGTACTTGCACTAGAGTACAATGTAGGAGTACAACACACACAGAGATCCAGGTGATGGGTCATTGGGTCGTCGACAAGGCTGGAGAGACGCCTCGAGCCACACCACGCCATCCTAGGGTAAATTTGACAAATTTAACCTATAGACGAAATCAAATCACAGAATGAACTATCCGTGAAACTATTTCACGCGGCTGACCCGTGGCGCCTAGCTCTCAGGCGCTGCACTACTGCAACGCCTGGGAGCTAGGCGCTGCACTGGTGCAACGCCTAGGAGCTAGGCACTACACTGTATAGTGTGGCGCCTAACTCTCAGGCGCTGCACACTGACTTAGTAATTTTCTGATCACACGGGTGCGACGCTGGCCGTGTAGCGCCTATCTGTGAGGCGTTGCACAGTGTAGTGTGGCGCCTTCGTGTCGGGCGTCACACAAAAAGTTCAGCCGCGTGAAATAGTTTCACGGATATAGTTCATTTTGTGATTTGATTTCGTCTATAGGTCAAATTTGTCAAATTTGCCCCATCCTAGTGGTATTAATTACGGCGTACGTTACGTACTCCGGTCCCTTGCTTCCGTTTCCTGCACGTTGTAGCCGACCGATTGACGTACGCGCGTGCGTACGTACGCTAACTACGAGCTGTGTTTACGTGGATGCAATACCTGCATGTCCGTCGAGTAGAGTACCGCAGGGAGTAGTAGAATAGATGGAGTATTGGCATACACGTACACAGTTACGTCGACGCCATGGAAGACCGTGAGAGCATCACTTAATCCTGCCACGCACGTACTGCCCTGCCATCGGTCTGAAAAGAAGTGCATCATGCTAGCACAATTACTTTCCCAATTACTACGACAGCGCTAGTAGTACTACAGAGTACTTAACGAGCAGAAGTAATTTCCCTCTGACTCTGAAGTCTGAACCGTAGAGAAAGGCACGAATCGAGTCCTGAGGGAAAGGCAGCAGATATTCAGTGGCCACGTAATCGGTGTATGAAATGTACGTATCGTAACAGGAGCACTGTATCTACTACCAGACGACGGCTGTACCGATTGGCACAAGCACCGGAGCTAGCTTAGCTGTTGCATGTGCTGCGAGCAGTCATTCACTTCAAAAAGTGGAAGTCGACCCGTGTGTATTTTGGCGCTGCTACTCCACGTAGACGTAGGTGAACCGCACCAACCCCGTAGTTATTGCTAGCACTGTTGAGGCTGTGTCATCGACGGGGGGAAAAGGCGAGCGAGCCAGAGCAAGACACTCGAGGCAAAGACGAGAAAAGTGAGGGGATCACAAGAAAGCTGCTTTGCTTTAACCAAAAGGCCATACATTGTACATAACCAGGGTTTCCAGAGTAGTGGTAGCTGGGGTATCAAGGCTAGCTAGAAGAAGAGGACGTAGGGTCCAAAAGGCGAGATAGATTGTTCTCGCTCAACTCCGTAGTTTTGACCCATAGGACAAGGCACGACTCGCCCTATGTTGGTCTCATGTCGCGTCCACTCGTCTTAAAAACCATTTTTAATAGTAGTAGACCGACTGCTCAGGTTTTAAATTGACATATTATTTGTTGTAACACTGCTGAAATGTCTACAGTTGCCCTCCACACTGGGCCCGTTTGTGTGGTGCTCCTGCTACACTTGATTTCCATGGTCCAAATGTTAACCGCGTCTCCTTTTCAGCTCTCGTACTCCTAGGCCTGACGCTAGTGGTGCAAGAATGTAACACGTACTATGTGTTGCACCTCAGGGTTTAGACTAGTGGTTAGCAATACATCGGGCATATATTGTCCAATCCTCCACAGTGTACGCGAAGATTCGATGCTCATGCAAAATGTGTGCGTGTGAAAAGAAGAAGAAGAGGAAGAAGAAAAGGAGGAGAAGGAGCAGTAGCTAGCCCATGAAAATCAACGAATTGATGCGCTACGCGCCACATCACTATAATGAGGCGGAAATGCAGGCGTATGGTGCCGGTGGATGATACAACAACTCAAAGGACAGGACCAAATAGCCCGTGGAGTAACTGTCCAGTTAATCTGTCTAATTCAGCCCTTATGGAATGCATTCTTGTGACGCTAACGTTCCTTTTCTTCATACAATTTTTGATGGGAACATAATTCCAACTGTTTGAAACGGATATTAATTTGATTTAGTAGGCAAGTGTGTACCACGCGCCATGAGACCTCACCTACGCGCATCAGTTTCTGAATCTATTGCTTACCCTAGTTATTGTAATATTAGTTTGGCGGAGTGTGCGCAGATGTGCAGTTCTCTACATTTTTGCAGATTCCATGGAAATCACGTCAGAGTACTTAGTAATTCACCACCACTCCACCATGCATTAGTAACTGTTTTTTATCATCTCAATTGGTGCTCATTTCTGTTACTTGTACAAGCCAAAAAAACTGGTCATATTTTTAATCAAAGATTGGCATGTTCATTTATATTATAAATGTACTCCCTTTATTTTTATTTATCTGCATATTAGCTTGTATCTAAGTCAAATTTTATAATCTTAAACCAAGTTTATTGAAAACAATCTAAATTTTCACAATAATATATATATATATATATATATATAGAGAGAGAGAGAGAGAGAGAGAGACACACACACATATATGGTAGGAAAATATATTGGATGATACTTCTAACGATATTGATTTGTTATTGTGGATGTTAATTTTATTTTATAAACTTGATCAAAATTGAGAAAGTTTGGCTCGAGACAAAACTAATATGCGAAGTAAATAAAAACGGAGGGAGTATAAAGTTTTCTATCATGCGTACAAGAGTACAAATTGTCACCGGGCAAATGATTTATCAATATTAACTATTAAGCAGAGAAGCCGAACAAAGCAGAGGGCCAAGTAGCTCCTCCTCCTCCAAGAAAGAAAGTTAGGATTTCTGCCTCTCGCCGGCGCCGCCGTAGGTCCGCCTCGTCTCCGGTGGCCCTGGGCCATGGGGCGCGGTGGATCCTGCCAAGCGCCGGCGGGAGGGCTTCGTTTTCAGTCGTTTTTTCCTGTCTTGTTAGGGTTTGTGTCCTCCTCGGGAAGGCGAGACGGCAGCGGCTCCCTAAAGATGGAATGAAGGTCTCCCCGCCTAGCCTCCGTTCCGGCGGTGCATCTAATATCATTGGTGGGCGTGTGGAGGTGTGTCTCCGGCAGATCTATCTTTGGTGGATTTGCTCGGATCTCGTCGTTGTTCGTCTACGTTCGTGTGTCTTCGGGTTGAATCCTTCCAGCCTACGTTATTCTTCATCGGCGGCGGTTGCTGTTCTGGTGCGCTGGTACTATGGGGCCTTAGCACGTCGACTTCCCGACTGTCTACTACAACAAGTTGTGACCAACTCCGGCGATGGAGGGGTGATGACGGTGGCGCGCCTTCGGCTCGCTTCAGTGCTTGTAGTCGTCGCTAGGTGGTCTACGGATCTGGATGTAATTTTTATTTCTGGTGTTTATTGTACTGCCATGATTGAAGATGGATATATTGAAAGTTTTTCCGAAAAAAATATTAAGCAGAGAAAAAGCAGGCTAAAACCAGGCGAGGGGAGGGGGTCGAATGAAGTTGTCACATGCTTTTATGTGTTTTACACTAAGTATAGTTTAACAAAAAACAATGTTCAATCCCAGAGAGAGCCAGCTTTTGTGAAAAGCGAGGTGATAACGATGGATTAATCGCTATTCAAACAGCTTCACGGCCTTAATTAGCTAGGCATGTAGGTGCTTAACAGCTCGGATTAATGAATGGCTGGAAATGACACGGCTTGTTTAGTGGTTGCTTCAGCCTCAAGTCGCGATGGCTCCATGCCTCCGTCTGAGCAAACAACAACCGAACCGACAGAAATGATTCGTCCGCGATTAATTTGCGACTCCTATCAGCGGCGGTATATGTATAATCGTGATAGTGATGGTGATACTGCTCCCTACTACAATGATCACGACCTGTATTTTGAGAACCAATCACGATTACAAGGTTTAGGCATTGTGGTATGGTGATGGCGGTCCTACTTCCTAGTGCTAGTACATGATTACGACCTGTGTTTCGTATACTAATCATGGTTACAAACTCGGATCTGAGGTTTCCTCTCACTCGGCCGCCTTGCGACACGTGGCCAGTTTCAATCATGCGGTTGACAGAAAGGAAAAGCTAATTGATGCATGTATGGGTACAACTCGCCATGGAGAAGTAAAGAAACATGTGCAACAATATATGAAGCAAAAAGGAGTGCTGGTGGTAGTGATTGTGTAGCTGTATAGGTTCGTGCATGCTTTATTCGACGAAATACTTCATATATGTAGTAAAAAAAATTAAGGTAGCAGTTGATGCCCGTTTGCATGCAACGTCCAAAATATATTCTGCCAATCCATTATAAAAGGTTGAGCCAGTTTTCCATTTCAAAATACAACGATACGAAACCAAATCAACTCTACTACAATAAGGTTTACCTGGCTTCAATGAGGGAGTGGTGAAGACGGCGGCGCGCCTTCGGCTCGTTCCAGTGCTTGTAGTCGTCTTTAGGTGGTCTACGGATCTGGATGTATTTTTTTACTTTTTTTGAAGTTATTTAGATTGCTTACTACATGTGTCACGTGGTGATGTATTTTTACTTCTAGTGTTCTTTGTACTACCTTGAAAGTTGATGAATAGATCGAAAGTTTTTCTTGCAAAACAAAAAAAACTAAATCGACTGTGAACTAAAAGAGAATCAAGTCTGAACTAAAAGAAAAACATGCAAGATATTCACTTGGCTTTCATTGCTTATTTTATGTACCAAAAGTAAACGCCGCGTGTAGAACAATTTCCTGGTACTGCTTGCCAATCTATTAAGGCATGAAGCAACTTGTTGGCAGGATTACACTAACCGTAATCAGGGATCAAGTGTATACAAAACAACCTTAGAGTTGTTCATAGTATACGTTTGGTGGAGTTGAGGTTTCTTGGATCATTCGCTTGTTGACTTTCTCCCTGATCCAAGTCATGCGAGCCTAAACAAACCCACTGGCATGCCGTGATGCATGGAATGGCTGGGGACGCGGGTATATTGTGCGAGATCTCTCTCTCTCTCTCTCTCTCTCTCTGCAGAGCAACGTGCAGACCGGATTCTATCCGGAGACAGGCAACGGGATTACTGGCGCAGCAGAGCATCCGATGGCTGCGCGGGCACGCCCGGAGCCACGATACACGCCAACCTCGCTTCGCTGTTCCCCACCCAACGGCAAACAGAGTCAATCCGGCGGCCAGCTATGATGGCAACCGAACGGAATGGGGTGGTGGTGCGTGCCAAAATCGCACACGTTCATTCGTGCCAAGTTACTACACTTCAGGAAACGCAGAGGCAGAGCGAGATGCGTGGATGCCGTGCGGCTGCGGCGTGCAGTTGCAATTCAATGGACCAGTTTTTTGTTGTTGCTGTCCAGCAATTAACTTGTCCTTTTCCATTTCTTGGTTCGTTCGCGACGATACAACTATTGGTACTGATTGGTCAATTGTAGTATATAGATAGAGTAATAACGAATATTCATTGCATCTCAAAGAAAATGAAGAGTTTTCTTTTTCTTCTGCGGCGGCACTCTTTGCCCTCATATCCCTATTTTGATTCCCTTAAACTTCTGTTATAATCTTTACTATTAAAAGGGAGTTTGTACCTTCGCTTCCTTGTCTCCTCCCCTCCCATGGATTAACTTGGAATAATATAAACCAAATAAGTACTTTCCTTTCCTTGTCCTACTCATTCCTATGATAACATGCGTTAATTCATGGAGTATCATTGTTTGGACTGGAGGATCATGTTAATTATAGAAGAGTATCATTCTTTGTATGGGAGGATCATGTTAATTAGGGAAAATATCATCGAAGGTTGCACGGGAGGATCACATTAATTATTGAAAGTATCATTGAGCGTTCGACAGGAGGGTTACGTTAATTATGGTGAGTGTCATTCTTCGGACGAGAGGATTATGAAAAGTTCAAGTGTTGGACGGGCGGATCATGTTAATTATGAAAAGTATCATCGAGCGTTGAATGGGAGTATCACCGTGTCCGTAATTATGGATAGCATTATCTTTTTACTGAGTGCATGTTGAGGTAGCATTAGTTTCTTATCTAGAAAATCTGCTATAGGCTTGTATGTAGTCACTTGTTGAATCTCTAAAAAGACAAATATTAGGAACGGAGGGAGTAGTGAATAGCATCTCAAGCCGGTTGCCTCTCTTGTCGCTTGTTGCTGGCCTATCACGGCGGCGTCGATTACTAACTCATTTAGAACGCAACTTAGTGGATTTTGTGATAAGACTAAGGGTTTAGAGCGAGCGGGATTGGGGTTGGGGTTGGTCTTTTCAGTTACGGTTGTCTGAGCGGAATAATCTTCCTACTTTATAAAATGTGGCAAATTGCATTTCATTAGAGATGGCTTTGCATCAAATTGCATGAGCGGGCGATCCACATTTTTTTCATCAAGCCATGCAATTTTTTTGGTTATGGTAGAAGGGTAAATGCATGTTGGTTGCTTGAGTTAATAACGGAAACAGTGGCGTATCAGTTGCATGCCCAACAACAAACATCATATTTTTGTTTCTTGGCAATGCGTGGCATTCAACTGTATGTTACAACGTGGCAATGACTAAGGAGACATCAGATTTGCTTTCTTGGCTCGGGGAGCGTCTTGGGCGGCGCACGTCTCCTCC
>NC_057805.1:324851344-324870508 GCF_018294505.1 Triticum aestivum
CCACGGCAGTATGTGGGGATTTATGAGGTGAATGGGGGAGGGCACCATGGGGAAGGTGAGGCAGGCGTCGTCCAGTTTTAAAGGAGGGGGCTCCAATGAAGTCCGGCAGGAAAAGACTAAGGTGTGTCATGGGATGGGGTTTTTATGTTGGGACCGCATGTTTGAGATAACATGGTGGATAGTCGGGACAACCACATTTCTCCCTCACATATGGACTGGATTTGGGGTAGCCCGCACTGTACAGACTGTTGAATTTTGGGGAGCCTGATGGTCGTCTATTTCATGTCCGAACACGCTCGGACGTATGTGGGAGAAATGAGTTTCGAACTTGGAGACGATCTTAAACATTTGTTAGATATATTTGTATGCATTGTAGCCCCACCGCACGGGCGTTCTACTAATGTACAAAATTGTTGTTATGTTAAGGTTGTCTCGGATTTCTTTTTCTATTAGTTATAGTGTACCACCTCCACTCGGGTTTAGAGCCACTCTTATTTCGAATCAAGGTTTGACTATCTATATGACTCGTAAAATATGATTTATATGATACAAAAAATCTACCATTAACTTTGTATTCGAAAGAGGATTCCCACAATATAATTGTTCTAACACATAGATTTTATATTAGTTAAATTTATGATCAGATCCTAAATACACAAGGTCCTAATAAACCCGGATATGGGGCGTACTTGCTAGGTCCCTTATTTGTAGTAGGGTTTAGGGTTTATTAGGAATAAACCCAGACCATTTTGGAATCAATCATCGACTGCTCGGGTGACATCTTCCTTCATACTCCGGCTCTACTACGAGCGCAGGAGGTGTCTCCAGGCTATCGCCCGGAGTACGAACCACAAACCGGTTCGCCTCCTCTGACTCCTCAACTAGGGGACACGACGAAACCTCCGTCAACCCACCCGCCCACCCCTATCTCACATCTAGTGGCCATGGTAAAGCTGATCTACCCCATGATGGAAGACCACGAGGTTGACGGTCACCCGTAAGACGCATCGCACGGCTACCATAGCCCGGAAGATGTCCGTCAACAAGCAATCTAAATGTAGCAAGTCCTCGTGGTGAATCCATGCGATGCTAGAAACGCAGTCCGAAACTAGACATGGTTGCTTGTTGGTATAGTTGAGTATTTATATTTTCATGTCAAACTATAGACTATTGCTTTGAATCACTCAAGTCCAAATATCCATGCCACAAAGAAGAAAATTATATGATGAGTGTGATACGTAGCATTCCAGATCAAAAATTCTGTTTTTTATCATTTACCTAGTCGAGCACGAGCAGGAATTAAACTTGGGGATGCTTGATACGTCTCCAACGTATCTATAACTTTTAATGTTCCATGCTATTATATATCAATCTTGGATGTTTAACATTCATTTACAAGCAATTATATATCTTTTTTGGGACTAACCGATTAACTTAGTGCCCAGTGCCAGTTGTTGTTTCTTGCCTGTTTTTGGTTTTTCAGAAGGACAGTACCAAATGAAGTCGAAATGCCACGAAACTTTTTGGAGATTTTTTCGACATACGAGACCCGTGAAGCTTCGGAGATGGCCAGAAGATGGAGTAGTGGCCCACGAGGCACCAGGGCACGCCCAGGGGGTGGGTGCACCCTCGTGGTTCATGGGGCCCACATGGCTCCATTTGACCTAACTCCGCCTCTATAAATTCTCAAAAATCGGGAAACCAACAGGGAGCCAGCCAAAAATACTTTTCCGCCTCCGCAAGTTCCAGAACCACGAGATCCCATCTGGAGGCCTTTTCCGGCACTCTGCCGGAGGGGGATTCGATCACGAAGGCGCTCTACATTAACCTTTCTACCCTCCCGATGATGTGTGAGCGGTTTACCACAGACCTACGGGTCCATAGCTAGTAGCAACATGGCTTCTTCTCTCTCTTTGATCTTGAATACAATGTTCTCCTCGATGTTCTTGGAGATCTATTCGATGTAATCACTTTTTGCGGTGCGTTTGTTGGGATCCGATGAATTGTGAGTTTATGATTAAATTATCCATGAATATTATTTGAGTCTTCTCTGAACTCTTTTATGCATGATTCTTATAGCTTTGTATTTATCACCGATCAATTGATTTGGTTTGGCCAACTAGATTGAGTTTCTTGCAATGGGAGAGGTGCTTTGTGATGGGTTCAATCTTGCGGTGATCTATATCCCAGTGACAGGAAGGGACAAGACACGTATTTGTATTGTTGCCCTTAAGGATAAAACGATGGGGTTTATTCATATTGCTTGACTTTACTTTGTCTACATCATGTCATCTTTCTTCAGGAGTTACTCCGTTCTTTATGAACTTAATACTCTACATGCATGTTGGATAGCCTTCGATGTGTGGAGTAATAGTAGTAGATGCAGGCAGGAGTCGGTCCACTTGTCTCGGATGTGATGCCTATATACATGATCATTGCCTTGGATATCGTCGTGATTATTTGCTTTTCTATCAATTGCCCAATAGTAATTTGTTTACCCACCATATGCTATTTTCAAGAGAGAAGCCTTTAGTGGGAACTATGGCCCCCGGGTCTACTTCTATCATATATTAAAAATCCTAAAAATATCTTGTTGCACCTTTACCTTATTTGTATTTTTGTTCAATCTATCTATCTATTACTACATAATTTAATCTTGCACGTAACCGTCAAGGGATTGACAACCCCTTGTTCGCCATGGGGTTGCAAAGATTTTTTGTTTGTCTGCAGGTGCTACTAAGAAGGTGTTGCTTGGTTCTCCTACTGGATTGATAACTTTGGTTCTTAACTGAGGGAAATACTTATCTCTACTGTACTACATCATCCTCTCCTCTTCGGGGAAATCCTGATGCAGTTCACAAGTAGCATTTACCACCGTAGCGCAACTGCTATCATCAAGAAGTCATGTACGAGAGGTATCCTAGGTAGTGGTCGACTGATGGTCTAGCCGACTGCTCCCATCGTCTTCCTAGCCGACTGCTTGTGCTTGGCCGTCGACCGGCTCAGTAACTGACTGTAAGGACTTAGTGCGGTCCCGAGTCATTCTCCTTGTCCTTGATGGGCTGATGATGATGGCCCATGCTCTTCTGGGCCGTATTTTGAATGGGTCATGGGCCTTTGTGTGGGCCATCTGTATACTTGGGCCTACCCCATATTTATAACCCTGACAGTCACTTTGGTGCAATGATGCCAGGTACATAGCGTCCGACATTGACGATGATGCCATCTCCAACATACATCTTCATCTTCATTTTCCTGGGGAAATGTTGCACAATTGGATCTTTCGATGGAAGGTCAGATCTCACATTTCCTTCAAAAATATTGACAGTACCTTTTATAGTTCTAAGAAATGGCCTACCAAGAATAATAGGTGCAACGAGATCTTGTGGCATATCAACTATAACAAGATCAATCATAATATGGCAATCATTAATTTCAATGACTACACAATGTTTAATACCTACTGCTATTATAAAGGTAGAATTTTCCATATTCAATTTAATTTCACTATTGACAAAACGACTCAGATTGAGACTGTCATATATGGACTTAGGGTTAGTAGAAACACTAGTGCCTAGATCGCAGAAAGCATTAAACTTATTTAAATCTTAATTTCAATTGTAGGCTCAAATATTTCCTCTTGTTCAGCTGGTAGATTACCATAGAGCTTCTTTCGTTCCTCATCCAACTCACGTACCTTGATTACACATCTCGTCATTTGGTACTTCAGGTAGTAGATGTTTTAATGTCAACATCTTCACGATATCCGCAATAGAATAAGTATATTTAGGCACATAGCTTCTATCAAGCTCTTCTATAGTTCTTCGCATCTTCTTATCATCTTGAAATTCTCAACCGGATTAGGTTCTAACTTCCAAACAAATTAAGCTTGGATGAAAGTTTGACACTCTACAATTTTAGCAACATGTGCTTCCATGCTCTTAGTTCTTCTTTCTAAGGCCTGCATATCGTTAGTGAGTCCAGCAATCTTACCGATAAACTAACCAAGTAAGTTATCATGATTCTTCAATATATTAGTAAACATAGCATTTTGTTCAATTCAGCTAGCAATAAAAGTTTTCAAACCCACAAGAGAACATGCACTACGACAAGGGTTTCTAGCAAGCTGGTATGAGCGCTGGTATCCCATTTAATTATTTCTTTCTCCCATTTGTCCCTTTCCTTGTAAATGATTGATTTTCTCCTTAGACCATAATTGGCCGCTTTTCCTATGGAAGTGAAATAAAGAGAGGGTTTCACTATCTCACGCATTCAGTAGTAATTAGTAGCAATATCGGAGGGGATTTCTCGGATTTTCTAAGATAACCGGTTTAAACAACTGTGTGATGGGCGTAAAATTACACTCATCAATCCACGAGGGGGCTGACTTCGCCGATATCTTCATCAGCAACTTAGAGGTAACTTACCAATGCCCATGCAGCGCATAAGACCTTCACCACTATGTCCAAGAGGAAAACGAGACCGTACACTAGTACATTGTGCGGTGGTTCAAGAAGCGAAATTCATTGTCCGTTGTCTCCGATGAGCAGGCCGCCCATGGATTCATAAATGGGGTGCAAGAGTTGTACATGCGTCACAAACTCTGAAGGAACCTAGGAATCAGTGAAATCACCACCATGGCACGTCTCATGAAGGTTGCCAATGATGACGCAACCGACGAGCAAGGCTTGTGTGCCGGTAGTTGATCCATGCCCAAGTTGGACGCACCCAAGTTCTCCAATGCTGTAACAAACGCAATCGCAAATGGAAGGAGGCGGAGCCGGACTCCAAGCTGGTGGGTGTTGCCAATGAAGTTGGATCTGGCGAAGGAGGTGGCAATGACAAACAACTTCGATTTACAACCTCCTAACCGCAAGAATTTCTCCCTCGAACGAAGATCAAACACACAATCTCTACCAGATTTCACACATGCGAGATGAGGGATCCGACATCGATTCGCCGTCCAAAACAAGACATCACTAGAGAACTAGGAGGGAGAGGAGTACTCTTCCGGTGGGGACAAACTATTTCATGGATAACGAGAGAAGGGGTAGCCCTTTACGCTAGGAGTTGTGTGCAAAAGAGGGGCTACACCCTCCATTATATGTAGGTGTAGGGGTGGGGCAGCCGACTTGAAGGAGGAGCTGGTGCACAAGAGTGGGCCTCACCCAAACCCTAGCCGCATGAAGCCAAGGCTAGGGATGGTGCCCCCCTAATGTAACCACCAAACCTCAAAGGGTTTGAGTCTCTGTGCTTACTACGTAATCCCTAGATCGATTCGCTAGCACACACATTATAGATGAATATCAAAGTAACAAATGCATCATTTATTACAATGTATGATCCAGAATTTATAAAGTATAACAATCTGCATAGCACATAGCTAGCTTTATTCTATCATACAACAGAAAAAGTAGTAGAAAAATAATGATAATTCCCGTCATAGCCCACTAGCGATGTAGAGTGAAGACTCGCAACCCTAACGGTACCTTACTCTTCGTCTGATTATCGTGCAACATGAGACATTGCAGCTGTATAGGTCAATACATTGAATGTATTGGCAAGTCACACATGAGTAATAGAAAAGAAAACCTACATGTATATGCGTAGTAAAAAAAGAAGGGCTTGATGGTTATTTTTGCAGAAAAGCTAATTTTGTCCTCATAACTAGTCAAATTTTAATTTATTTGCTACAATTAAATACATATGGTTGAATTGGGCAAGTACAATTCCAACCTATAACCATCATTAAGTTTCCCATTGATACGTCTCCAACATATCTAAAGTTTTTGATTGTTCCATGCTATTATAGAATCAATCTTGGATGTTTTATATGTCATTATATGCAATTATATATCATTTTTGGGACTAATCTATTAACTTAGTGCCACCAGTGCCAGTTGATGTTTTTTGCTTGTTTTTGGCTTTTCAGGAGATCAATATCAAAAGGAGTCCAAATGGAGAAAAATCTTTGGATTAATTTTCTCTGGACCAGAAGACACCCTAAAAGGTTCGGGAGAAGGCCAAAAGAGCCGCGAGGAAGCGACAAGCTCGAGGGGCGCACCCAGGGGGCGTCCCCCAGGCCCGTGGGCTCCTCGTGGCACCTCCAACCCTAATTCCACCTCTATAAATTCTCAAATATTCGCCTGACATCAGAGAGCCGCCCGAAATACTTTTTCCACCATTGCAAGTTCCAAAACCACGAGATCCCATCTGGAGGCCTTCTTCGGTACTCTGCTGGAGGGAGAATCAATCACGGAGGGGCTCTACGTCAACCTTGATGCCCTTCCAATGATGCGTGACTAGTTTACCACAGACCTACGGGTCCATAGTTAGTAGGTAGATGGCTTCTTCTCTGTCTTTGATCTTCAATACAATGTTCTTGGAGATCTATTTGATGTAATGACTTTTTGTGGTGTGTTTGTTGGGATCCGATGAATTGTGAGTTTATAATAAGATCTATCCATGAATATTATTTGAGTTTGAACTCTTTTGTGCATGTTTGTTATAGCTTCGTATTTCTCCCCGATCTATTGATTTGGTTTGGCCAACTAGATTGATTTATCTTGCAATGGGAGAGGTGCTTTGTAATGGGTTTGATCTTGCGGTGCTCAATCCCAGTGACACAAGGGGACATGATACGTATTGTATCATTGCTATTAAGGGTAAAAGGATGGGGTTTATTCATACGTGAGTTTACTTTCTCTACATCATTGTCATCTTCCTTAAGGCGTTACTACGTTCTTTATGAACTTAATACTCTCGATGCATGCTGGATAGCGGACGATGTGTGGAGTAGTAATAGTACATGTAGAATCATTTTGGTCTATTTGTCTCGGATGTGATGCCTATATACATGATCATTGCCTTGGATATCGTCATAATTATTTGCTTTTCTATCAATTGCCCAACAGAAATTTGTTTACCCACCGTATGCTATTTTCAAGAGAGAAACCTCTAGTGAAAACTATGGCCCTCGGTTCTACTTTTTATCATATATTAAAACCAAAAATACCTTGCTGCGTTTTTACTTTATATATTTTATTTTGTATTTTTGTTCGATCTATCTATCTATCTCATACAATTTAATCTTGCTTGTAACCGTCGAGGGATTGACAACCCCTTGTACGCGTTGGGTTGCAAGGATTTGTGGTTTGTGTGCAGGTGCTGCTAACGAGGTGTTGCATGGTTCTCCTACTGGATTGATAACTTTTGTTCTTAACCGAGGGAAATACTTATCTCTACTGTACTGCATCATCCTCTCCTCTTCGAGACATCATCAACATCTATCAAGTACCTTCGCATAAAATTTCATGTCCTTGCATTTATTTTATTTGCCTTTGCTTCTCGTTTTCATGTCCCCCACTTCTAAAAAAGTTTTACAAAAATACAAAAATATTTTCTGTTTGCCCTTTTCTTGTTGGTTTCTTTGTTTGCTTGTTACCTTGTATGCGTAGCCACGATGTCTCAAGAAAATACAAAATTGTGTCATTTTTCTAATACTAAAAACAATGATTTTATTATTACCCCGATTGCTCCACCAGCCACTAGTGTGGAGTCTTGTGATATTAATGCCGCTTTGTTAAATCTTGTTATGAAAGAACAATTTTCCTAATGAAGATGTCATGTCCCATAACACTTCCATTGAATTGTGTGAGATGCAAAAGAAAAAAGATGTGGACAATGATATTGTGAAATTAAAATTGTTTCCATTCTCACTACGAGAACGCACTAAAACTTGGTTTTCGTCTTTGCCACGAAATAGTATTGATTCTTGGGATAAGTGTAAAGATGCTATTATTGCCAAGTATTTTTCTCTCATGAAAATTATTTCTCTTAGAATTCATATTATGAATTTTAAGCAACTTCATCATGAACATGTTGCCCAATTCTTGGGTAAGGATGAAATTGATGATAAGAAATTGCCGTGCTCATGGTTTAAGTTTGTGGATGATTATACAAATATTTTATGCGGGATTGAACTTTGTCTCTAGAAATGTTTTAGATTCCGCCGCGAGTGATACTTTTATGGATATTACATTGGGAGAATCTACTAAATTGGTTGATAACATTATGGCAAATTATTCAAAATGGCATACTGAAAGAGCTCCTACTAGTAAGAAAGTGAATTATGTTGAAGAAATTACTACTTTTAGTGATAAAGTAGATGCGCGTATGAAATTGGTTGCTAGTAAAGATGCTCCTATTGATCTTAATGATGTGCCATTGTCTACTTTGATTGAGCAAAATAATAACCCCGTACATGTGAATTTGGTCTCGTGAAACAATTTTAATAGTAATGCTTATAGAGGTAATTTTAATCCTAGGCCATTTCCTGGAAATTCCTCTAATAATTATGGCAATTCCTATGGTAATTCTTATAATAATAATAATAATAATAATAATAATAATAATAATAATAATAATAATAATAATAATAATAATAGGATGCCCTCTGATCTTGAAGTTAATATCAAAGAATTTATCAATGCTCAAAAAGTTTTCAACACTACGATAGAAGAAAAATTGAGTAAAATTGATGATTTGTCTAGGGGTATGGATAGAATCGTTCATGATGTGCAAAATCTTAAAGCTAAAATTTTGCCACCCAAGATTTATATTAGTGAATCAAATTAATCTCTTTATGTTTCCATGGAGGCAAGTGAAGAAAGAACTGCTAGATTAAGGGCTAAGTGAGAATTCTTTGAAAAAGCGATTGCGCCCGGGTTTTTTGTAGTAATGACAAAGATATTAAAAGGATCGGTGTTTCTTCCATTGAATCTTTGTTTACTGATATTAAAATTGATGAAATTGGGGCTGAAGAAGATTTAACTTTAGCTAGAAGGCTTCCCCATAATTTGGAGGGTGAAAAACTTAATGAAAAAATTGACAAAAGTGGGTTTGGAGAGGTGAAAACTTTAAATAGTGATGTACCCACTCTTTTGGATTACAATGACTTTATTTATGATAGTTGCTCTTTAATTGAGTGTATTCCTTTGTTGCAATCCATGCCAAATTCACCCAATGCTTATGAACACAATAAGGCTTTTACTAAACATATCGTAGAAGCAATGATGAAAGCTTTAGAAGAAAAGCTAGAATTGGAGGTTGATACGTCCATTTTGCATCATGCTTTTATGTTTATATTTATTGTATTATGGGCTAGTATTACACTTCAGGATACAATTCTTATGCCTTTTCTCTCTTATTTTACAAGATTTACATGAAGAGGGAGAATGCCGGCAGCTGGAATTTTGGACCGGAAAGGAGCAAATCTGAGATGCCTATTCTGCACAACTCCAAATGTCCTGAAACTTTATGGAGAATTGTTTCAAAATATCTAGAAAATATTGGGCGAAGAAAGAACAGAAGGGGACCCACCAGGTGGCTACAAGCCTGCCCCTGAGCTTGTAGGGCCCCTGGCCATCCCCTGGTGTCCATCTTCTGCTAAATGGAGGGTTTTATCCTAGAAAAAAATCATAAGAAGGCTTTCGGGATGAAGCGCCGCCGTCTCGAGGCGGAAACTGGGCAGAAGCAATCTAGGGCTCCGGCGGAGCTGTTCTGCTAGGGAAACTTCCCTCCCGGAGGGGGGAATCGAAGCCATCATCATTACCAACGATCCTCTCATCGTGGGAGCACTAATCTTCATCAACATCTTCACCAACACCATCTCCTCTCAAACCCTAGTTCATCTCTTTTATTCAATCTTTGCCTCAAAACCTCAGATTGGTACCTGTGGGTTGCTAGTAGTGTTGATTACTCCATGTAGTTGATGCTAGTTGGTTTATTTGGTGGAAGATCATATGTTCAGATCCTCAACGATATTTATTACCCCTCTGATCTTGAACATGAACATGCTTTGTGAGTAGTTACTACTGTTACTGAGGACATGGGAGAAGTCTTGTTATAATTAATCATGTGAATTTGGTATTTGTTCGATATTTTGATGAGATGTATGTTGCCTTTCCTCTAGTGGTGTTATGTGAACGTCGACTATATGACACTTCATCATGATTTGGGCCTAGGGGATGGCATTGGGAAGTTCCAAGTAGATGATGGGTTGCTAGAGTGACAGAAGCTTAAACCCTAGTTTATGCATTGCTTCATAAGGGGCTGATTTGGATCCACTTGTTTCATGCTATGGTTAGATTTATCTTAATTCTTCTTTCATAGTTGCGGATGCTTGCGAGAGGGGTTAATCATAAGTGGGTGGCTTTTCCAAGTAAGGACATCACCCAAGCACCGGTCCACCCACATACCAAACTATCAAAGTACCGAACGCGAATCATATGAGCATGATGAAAACTGACTTGACGATATTTCCCTTGTGTCTTCAGGAGCGCTTTGCCTTATATAAGAGTTCGTCCAGGCTTGTCCTTTGCTATAAAAAGGATTGGGCCACCTTGCTGCAACTTCGTTACACTTGTTACTTGTTACTCATTACAAATTACCTTGCTACCAAACTACTCGTTACCGATAATTTCAGTGCTTGCAGAAAACACCTTGCTAAAAACCACTTGTCATTTCCTTCTCCTCCTCATTGGGTTTGACACTCTTACTTATCGAAAGTACTACGATTGATCCCCTATACTTGTGGGTCAGTGGTCTCAATACCTAGGAAACTATATGATGAATGGGAACCCACCATTAAAGTTAAAATTAAAAATTATGAGTTCAAAGCTTTATGTGATTTGGGTGCTAGCGTTACCACAATACCAAAATATCTATGTGATGTGCTAGATTTTACTAGTATGGATGAATGTTCTCTTAATTTGCACTAAGGAAATTGTTAGTGTAAATTTTGGTGATGTTTCTCATGAGTTTAATTTCTCCAAATTCCATAGACAACATGGTGATAAAGAATTACCTAGTAAATATGAAATCGTCGGTCTTGCTTCTATTTCCGTACCTCATACAGATCCTTTAGAACAATATTTGGTAGACCATGAAAATGACATGCATATGAATGAAAGAAACGAAATAGATGAGATATTCTTTAAACAAATGCCTATTTTGAAAGACAATTTGCCTGTCGAGACTCTTGGAGATCCTCTTCCACCCAGGAGTGATCCTGTGTTTGAGCTTAAAAATTAACTGATACTTTGAAATGTGCTTATCTTGATGAAAAGAAAATATGTCATGTTATTATTAGTGTAACCTCTTAGAGCATGAAGAAAAGAGATTACTGAAAACTCTAAGGAAGCACCGTGCCGCTATTGGTATACTCTTGATGATCTCAAGGGCATTAGTCGCACTCTATGTTAGCACAAGGTTAATATGGAGCCTGATGCTAAACCGGTTGTTGACCATCAATGGCGATTAAATCCTAAGATGAAGGAAGTGGTAAGAAATGAAATATTAAAGCTTCTAGAAGCATGCATAGTCTGCCCTATAGCTGATAGTAGATGGGTAAGTCTTGTTCATTGTGTAGCTAAGAAGGGAGGTATTACTGCTGTCCCTAATGATAAAAATGAACTTATCCCACAAAGAATTATAACAGGTTATAGGATGGTAATTGATTTTCAAAAACTAAACAAAGCCACTAGGAAAGATCATTATCCTCTACCATTCATTGATCATTTGCTAGAAACACTATCCAAACATACACACTTCTGCTTTCTAGATGGATACTCTGGTTTTTCCCAAATACCCGTGTCACAAGAGGATCAAGAAAAAACTACTTTTACACACCCTTTTGGTACTTTTGTTTATAGACGTATGCCTTTAGGTTTATGCAATGCACCTGCTACCTTTCAAAGATGTACGACTGCTATATTCTCTAACTTTTGTGAAAAGATTGTTGAGGTTTTGATGGATGACTTTTCTGTTTACGTAACTTCTTTTGATGATTTCGTAAGCAACCTTGATCGAGTTTTCAGAGATGTGAAGAAACTAATCTTGTCTCGAATTGGAGAAGTGCCACTTTATGGTGAATGAAGGTATTATCTTGGGGCATAAAATCTTCGGAAAAGGTATTGAAGTTGATAAAGCTAAAGTTGATGCAATTGAGAAAATGCCATGCCCTAAAGATATCAAAGGTATAAGAAGTTTCCTTGGTCATGCTGGTTTCTATAGGAGATTTATTAAAGACTTCTCTAAAATTTCTAGGCCTCTTACTAATCTCTTGCAAAAGGATGTTCCATTCGGTTTTTATGACGATCATGTAGAAGCATTTGAAATACTTAAGACAGCCTTAATCTCTGAAAGAACATGCGGTGCCCCCATGTTTGGTTTTGGTAATTGATGACAATCTCTATGGAATAATGGTTGCATTGAGTGATATTTGAAGGATTTGTCCATAGGCTTTTCTTGAAGTCCATGTGTTTGTTTCAAAGAGTTTATGAGTTGACCAAGGTGCTATTAAGGAATTATCCAAAGATCGGTCATGTGAGTGTTGAGCTTATTGCAAGCATGTCTTGAAGAAGAAGATTGTGTGATCATTCATGTCTACCTTCAAGACATCATCCAAATGAAGAGAGGTGGAAAGATTCAACACACAAAGCGCACGAGATGTACCGAGGGATCAAGTGATCCCATGGTATGGTAAGCATTGTCCATTACGCTTTGTGTGCTAACCCATGGTCTTCCTGAGAGTTCTTCGTGGGGTTAGGTTGCGATGTGCAAGTTCAAGTGGAGCATCACGAAGAGATCAAATGCTTGAAGCTTGCTGTCCATTGTGGTGACAATGGATTTGTGAAGATGTGCGGAAGAGTGGCTCACCCATAGTGGAGTATGGGGGAGCAATCAACTAGTCTTCATCGAGCCAACACAATCAAGAAAGGTGGTCCAACTTGAGGGAGTGAAGATCGTCATCATCTAGCTCAAATGGACCATGTGCAAGGCAAAGGTTTGCCCTTGATAGGTTTTCTATTTTACCGGTCTCATGGTGGTTGTTGGGAGACCGGGTTATAGGATCGATTGTCGTACTATCAAGGGAGGCTCTCGATGAGTAGCTTGTTCGTATCATTCGTAGAGAGTTCAAACCATTGCATCCTTGCATCATCTTTCTTGGTTCTTGTTTGCTTCTCTTTGTGAGTTTTTGAGCTTTTGGTCATCTTGTTGACAAGCTCGAGTTCATCGAAAACAGAGTTCACGTGCATCTTCTATGATGTTTTTGATGTTGGAGGGTATGCCGGTTCTTCTCTATTGGAGGTTTCACTCCTTTGTTTGTTAGGCATACCTCCCCTGCCTCTTCTCTGATGCTACTCGTCTTCCTCTATCCAACAAGCTTGAGTTTGCTCAATTCGGAGCTCTCATGAAGAAGTTATGACAGTTTTGGGTTTTCTCCCTACGGTAGTACCGTGGTCGGTAGCGGTAGTACCGCTCGTCATGCGGTAGTACCGCTCCAGTACCACTCTACTACTACCGCCTCAATTTTGGGTCTTGCACTTTTCATGTCGGGTTTAGCAGTAGTTGCACGGCAGTAAGGCACGACAGTTCCGCCTATAAGCGGTAGTACCGCTCCGGTCGGGCGGTAGTACCGCTACTGCATTACTGCCGCCGTACTCTGCTCTGCCCTGCCTCATTTGGTCCCGTGTTCTGCTCCTCCAGCGGTAGTACTGCTGGGGTGAGCGGTAGTACCGCTTATAAGCGGTACTACCACCCCAAGGTTCATGTTTTGTTGCTCCATTTCCCTGCTTCTTCCGCCCGACCGGTAGTACCGCTCGTGGAGCGGTAGTACCGCTCGTGTGCGGGCTGAGCACATAACGGTTGGATTTTTCCCCTCCTATAAAAGGGGGTCTTCTTCCCCAATGAACCTTATCCTTTGAGCTCGTGTTCTTCCCCCATTGTTGACCTTCTTCGAGCTTGCTAACTCTCAATCCCTCCATGGATTCTTGCTAATTTTGGGGGGGAAAAGAGAGAGAGAGAGATCTAGATCCACATTCCCACCAATCACTTTCTCCTCTATGTGAGGGGAAACCTTTGGATCTAGATCTTGGAGTTCTTTGTGTTCTCTTCTTCGTTCTTCCTCTCATTTTCCTCCCTAGCATTAGTTGCTTCGGTGGGATTTGGGAGAGAAGGACTTGGGCACTCCGTGTGCCCTTGCCATTGCATTTGGTGCATCGGTTTGAGTTCTCCACGGTGGTACGTGTAAGTTACAAGTTGAGAAGCTTATTACTCTTGGGTGCTTGGTACCCTTGAGCTTGCTCCTCTTGGGTGCTTGGGCGCCCTAGACGGTTGGTGCTGTTTGGAGCTCAATCATTGTGGTGTAAAGCTCCAGGCAAGTGTCGGGGTCTCCAATTAGGTTGTGGATATCGCCCCGAGCAATTTGACAGGTACCGGTGACCGCCCCCAAGGGTTGCCAAAGTGTACGGGTTCGGTGACCGCCCCCAAGGGTTGCCATTTGTACGGGTTCGGTGACCGCCCTCAAGGGTGCCTTAGTGGAATCACGACATCTTGCATTGTGCGAGGGCATGAGGAGATTACGGTGGCCCTAGTGGCTTCCTGGGGAGCATTGTGCCTCCACACCCCTACAAACAGATATTAGCATCCGCAAGGGTGTGAACTTTGGGATACATCGTCGTCTCCGCGTGCCTCGGTTATCTCTTACCCGAGCCCTTTACTTATGCACTTTACTTTGTGATAGCCATATTGTTTCTTGTCATATATCTTGCTATCACTTAGTTGTTTATCTTGCTTAGCATAAGTTGTTGGTGCACATAGGTGAGCCTAGTTGTTGTAGGTTTTGTGCTTCTCAAATTAACCGCTAGGTTTATTCCGCATTTGTTCAAGCCTAAACCGTAATTATTTTAAAGCGCCTATTCACCCCCCTCTAGGCGACATCCACGATCTTTCAATCTCTGCACCTATTGTTCAACCACCTGATTGGAATCTACCCTTTGAAATTATGTGTGATGCTAGTGATTATGTTGTTTGTGCTGTTCTAGGACAATGAGTTGATAAGAAATTCAACGTCATCGATTATGCTAGTAAAACTCTGGATAGTGCTGTAACATCCCAATTTTCAATTTGGATGTTAATCATTAGGTCGTCATATGCGACCATGATTTGTGCATTTTGAATTTGATTTATTTGGACATTTTGATCCTAGAGACCTTAAGCAACTAAAGGACCATATGAGAGAGTTGGAGGTTTTCACAAAAAACCATTTTTGAATTTTCAAAATTGGCAAATTGGATCAAAGTGTTTTATTCAAAAGTATTTGTTCCAATTATTTCAATTATGAGAGAAGATAATTTGACTTCTTCAAAAACAGCCGAGAAATACTGGAAATTTAATTTTGAATAAAAATATATTTAATTTGATTTTTATTTGCAATTTTATTCGCTAGATTTTTTTTAAATTACGGAAAAATATGCATTTTTTAAAATTGCATTTAGCCCAGAAAAAATGTTCACTTTGTCCTAAATATTAGGAGAGGACGGTGAAAATTATTTCAGGAAGTTTACGATTTTTATTTGGATTTTTCTTTGCGGCGAAATTATTTAAAAAATCTTCCCGACCAAACTGGGCCGAAGGCCCAGCCGGCCCAGCACCTCGGTCGCGACCGACTCCGGCCGGGAGTCCGGCCGCCGCACGCCCCGCCGCCGCGGAGTCCGGCTCTGACCCGCGCCAACCCGCCTGGCCCCCTGCCCAAGCCACCGCCCGACCCCTCCTTTAAAAGGTGAGGCCCCAGCCCCCTCTCCTCCCATCGAGCCGCGCCGCCCGCCGCCTTAGCTGCCGCTGACACCGAGCTGCCCGCGCCGCCGCCTCTCACCGCCTCACCGAGTCGCTGCCACACCACCCCAATCCACCGGAGCCGCCGCTGCCGATCCGATCCGCTGCCGGTTTTCTCGCGAACCGGTATAACCGCCGGAAACCCACCCCGTTTTTTTTTCAGTTTCGATTTTTCCTTTGGATCGATTTATTTTATTAGGTTAGTTTAATTGGCGAACGTTCGTTCATTTAGATCTGTTAGTGAACGTTTTCGTTCGTTAGTTTCTGTTAGCGAACGTTCGTTCGTTAGATTTTTCTTTTTCAGTTTATTTTCGGCCAGGGACCTATCCGTAATTATTTTCATCGTAGATTAGTCCCTGATCTTTAACCCCTGACTACTTTTTGCTCGTTTGTACAAATCCAACGAAACCAATGCCAAACTCTTCGTCTTGATCCCCTCTGTTCAGATAATCAACTTGAACATGTTTTTGAAACTTTAAAATTTGGTTTCAAACAGATTTGAATTTGAACTTCTTTTGACCGTAGATCGAGTTTCGTAACTCCGATTTGATCGATTTTTTTTGCAAATCGAAGTTCTTCACTTGATCTTTCTGTTTAGATCCTTATTTTGGTTTGACCTTTGCATCTTATGCTTGAGTTCTTATGTATGCTATTGTTTGTTTACGATAGAGTTTCCGGAGTGGGAAGCGTGCTACTATGAATCTCTAGTGTTTTCCGATCGTCAGCAAGGCAAGTAACACTTTGATCATATCCCTTTATTACCTAGTTTTTATGCATTAGTTTCAACCCTCAAACATTGCATGTGTAGGATTGGTAACATGTGGGTGTGGTTAAGTAGTTGATGAGGTAGGAACCTATTGTCCTTTATCAACCTTGGGAATATACGTTATGCTCACACTACTTTGCTATGCCCGTAGACGTGGATTGGTATGTGAGATTCATGAAAGATGTGAGAGTTATATTAACTAACGGAAAATTAAGGTGGCTACTTTAATACACATCTGGGTGGATTGGTTGTGGGCACCTGGGGAATCCAGTGTTGTCCTAGGAGATCCCGGGGTACCCGTGTGATCATCCTATGGAATGCCACCCAGGCTCAAAGGGATCATAAGATTATTCATGCTAGAAACTTCCGTGTGTAGCCACAAGCCATTACGGGCTCGGGCATAGTTGAGTAAGTTATGGGAAACCTTTCCATGATGGGCTAGCAGATGTAGGGGATTGTAGGTGTACCGGCCTACCTATCGGTTAAGGGGACCTCTTCGGAAAGATTGTGTCTCGATCATCCATTTCTCGAACATAGTGCAGTGCGAGAAATACAATGGAGGAGATCGAGTCTTGTGGGGTAAAGTACGCAAACCTCTGCAGAGTGTATAAACTAATCATGGTTAGCCGTGTCCCCGATTATGGACATCTTGAGTATCTGGTACTTGAATTATTGTTTGATCTCATCACTTACTTAATAAATTTGTTTGGTTATTAATACTATTTTGGGATTGAGTTGGGGGTACCTTCTCATTAATGTCATAAACTTGGTAGTTAAATAAAATATATTCATTTGTTGTAGGAAAAAAATGGCTTTATGCAAATGTTAACCTTAGAGCCTCCACCAGCCATATATGCATGTAGTGATAGTTAGTGTTTCATTATTACTCTATAGTGTTATCTTGCCAGCATATTCCATATGCTAACCTACATGGATGCAACGTATCATGTTGCAAAATTTTCAGACGAAGAGTAAGGTGCGCTAGGTCGTTGTCATGCACTCAGTTTTGCTGTGGAGTTGGATGGACTCATTTATCTTTGATGCTTCCCCAGTTATCTTATTTAGATGGCCTTCAGAAATATTATTGTAATAAGTACTCTTTTTGACACACTCGATGTAATAAGTGTGTGATTGAACTCTGTTTTAAATCCTTGAGTACTGTGTGTCAGCAATACCGATCCAGGGATGACACTTAAGCACAGAGACTACGGTCCATTTGGATCGGGTCGCTACAAGATGGTATCAGAGCACACGTTGACTGTAGGATGCGACCACTAGGAAAAGCCACATGATACTTTTCTCTACTCATTTCTAACTCTTCTCCATTTCTACTCTATAGATGGCGGACCCAACGAACAAGTTCACACAACCGGATGATGACACCCCTTTTGGACGACACTTGAAGGAGGTCACTAGGTACCTGAATATCGGCATACCAAGGTTCACCTGAACCTTCACCCCCACTTTAACAGAAGAGGAGCACTGGACAATTCAAGTTCGTGTTCCAGGAAGGACTTTTGCACCAATTGCCGAGCCCATCGAGTTTTCCTTTGATGCACCAACCTGGAGTTTATGAAAGAGCATGGCCACCCACATCGCCATTGGACGCATAGGAGAGGTGTACAACAAGGATCTTAAGGATACCATCTACCAGATATGTGGGTGCCGAGATGAGCAATGGGAGATGATTCGCACCAGGAAGGATAAATCTATTGCAGCTTACATACAGGAGTTGAACCAGCACATTTGTTGTTATGAGAACCAGATGTGCGCTAACATGATAGACACGAAGAAGGTGATGACCTGGAATATGGAGCTGGAAAGAGGAACTCAAGGCTACACGTGATGGATATGAAGAGGAAATTGCTGTACTATTGGAGCAGAATGAAGACTTGAAGAGGAAGCCAGGAATATTCATGTGGGAGCCCGAACCTGGAGCGGACATTCGTTCTGAAGACTACATCATACTAGACGACACAGACTCCGACCCCAGCAGCGATGATGATTATGAAGACGAAGCTGGAGCAAATATTATGGAGTCTTCCACCGATCAAAATTTCTAGTCGACCACCATATTACCATTAGAGTTCTTCCATGTATATAGTAACCGTTCGCGAGATTTTGTAATAGTAGCTTAGATCGATTGTATGAATCTTGTTTGAAATTGAGTGGTGTGGAATGAATATGTTTGTTTCATGTGCATATGGGTAGTGAACTATCTCTGTCACTACAAAAAAAAGACACATCCGTGACATTTTGGGCCGAACGAAATTTTTTCTGTCATACATATGACACTTCTATGACGATAACTGTGACAAAACCCGGTATCATCATAGATGTGGTGGGCTCCTACTTCTATGATAAAAAATCATGACAGAAAATGGGCTTTTCATCCTGGGCGGGCCGGAGACGCAGCTGCATGACATTCTTTGGGCCGTCCATGACGGAAAAAACCGTGGTAGAAGCGAGGGCGAGGAAAATTCCGGGGAGTTCCCGGTTACGGTGGGAGGTCGGGGGCCGAGCGATGCGCGTTTCTCTCGTACACGTACGCGCGTGTGTGCGAGGCGTTGGCTCTAACTGAACCTGAGCGAGGCGTTGGGCTCTAACTGAACCCGAGCGATTGCACTGCAGGCTACGCGTTACTGAACCCGAGCGATCGATCGATGGCTGTTAACTGAACCCGATCGAGCGATTCCTTCGCTACTGCTGCTAACTGAAGC